>NW_009619472.1:105919-134824 GCF_000690535.1 Cariama cristata | reverse complement strand
AGCAGAGTCCCAGAGTAAGATTCAGGGTGAGCGAGGGTGAGGACAAGCCGTGCTGCAGCAGGCCGAGCAGTGGCCTAGCAGTGAGCCGAGGCAGGTTTTGTGCCAAGTGGATTCTGGGTCACGTAACTGAAGTCGAGCTGCTGAGTCACTCTGCAGAGCCTTCCAAAAGCTGCTTTGTCCACCTCCTGCTGCCACAGTCAAACCTGTCTTGAAACAGGGGTCAGGACAGCCGGGAACCGTGCTGTGAAAATAAGGTGCTGGCTGAATATGCCAGAAGTGACCGTGTAAAGGGCTTGGTGCTCAGCCCACAGCAAGGCCCTCTGAGTCAATAGCTGAGTACCACTGAAATGAGGGGATAAAAGGACTGGTTTTGTTTCGTAGTGGAGTTTTTTCAAGTCTTGGCATTTTGCTTTGTCCATCCAGTCCACTAACTTGTATGAGAGATCAGACTCAAACTGTGTAGAAATATTGGCATGATAGGACCTCTGAGAAGGTAATATACAGTGCATGGAGCAATAAATATTCTCCTTTTCCGGGGTTGTTGGCAACTTTGCCTCTAGGTCATACGTGTAGGATGTGGCAAAGTCTGTCCTATCAGAAGCAAATTCAGCTGGGTTGAAGGACAGGCAACTCTTTTTTTTGCTCCAGCGTCCATCAGTTTTTGGTATAAGTCTGTCTTGTGGCTTCTAGGTTTTGTTCTGCTCTGGTTCTACTGTATCAGAGAACTATTTGCTCTCTGGAATATAGTCCTCATACAGGCATTTGAAAGTCATGTTTGCTGTTTTATGGATCATCTAATCAGAGCATCCACCTGCTTTCTCACTTAGAGCAGGCCTCTCAGATTTTGAGTCAAACAGTGGCTGTTTTCTGAAGTCTCCTTTCTGTTCTCCAAGACCCTTTTTGAAGTGTGGACAACTGAAGCAAAAGCTGTCCTTGTAGCAGTGGCAGATGAGAGTGATCTGTTAGCAGGTCATACCCTTCCTCCAGGCTGCCTTGATGACATTTTTTGCTAACATCTCCTGCGTTTAGTCCCCTTAGCATAAAAAAAAAAAAAAAAAAAGGTGCTTTTATACAAATGACTGTTCCAAAACACTTTCAATAGTCATTGCTTTCCTTGCAATGCTCCCAAGTTTGCCATATACTTGTATCCTTGCTTTCTAAACAGAAATAATATTAGTGATCTCAAAACTACTGTCTTCCAGCTTATGCTTCCATGTGGGCCATCTGACTCCATCAAGAAACTTCAACCAGTGGAGTATAATCTCAAAGACATTATGTTCCCCAATAAACAATGGCAGGTTAGAGGAGCTAGAGGCCAACTAATGCTCTCTTGCAAAGTGAAAAGCTACAGTGTGATCCCAGTGATTATCTATTGTGCTTGGCCAGAATGTCCAGAGTTTGGAAACAGCTATGGGTATGTGACCAATTATCTAGGAACAGGAGAGGAGATGATGAAGGGGCTACAGGATGTAGGAACACGGTAAGCGGTCATACAGGACAGAGAGGGTTGTGGCATGGTAGGGAACGGCAGGGGAGAGACTGGGCACAAATCCATAGGGAAACCGTTTTCATGATTTTCTGTGTCCCGAGGACGTTTCACTTGCCTGAATCAGAACACAGTTTACTGGAACAAACTTTCCCTTGCAAAGCAATCTAGTTCCAGTAAGGCGCATAGCAATCACTTTTCTGCCTATTCACTGCCATTGCAAAGATCAGAACTTGGAGGTCATTCCAACCATTTCCCTTCAGTATCTCAGTTTATCTTCCTTTTCTTCTTAAGAATCACAGGACAAGCCTGATGTTAAACTCTTCCCTTCAGGCTGATTTCCATCACTCCCAGAATTATGTTCAAACACACATATAGCCCGGTAATTAACACAAACTATCATGAGCTGACATGCACCTCTGTCTGTGTATCAGTATGCTCCGCACCTCCAGAAGATGGATGGATTTAAATAACATCTTTGAAGACAGCTGAAGCAAGTTAATTAGGGATTGACTAACACAGTAAAGCTATTTTTAGCAGTCAATTTATATCTGGTTACCTTGTTACGGGAAGCTTATGCAATGCTAGTAAATTCTTAACTAAGGAGATAGATTGGATACCAAAATTATTTCACTGTTAACTCTTTGACTTTCTCTTCAGAAAAACTACAGGACTTCAAAAAATAATACTTTTGACAGAGAGAGATTTATTTTCCTTCTGGTGTCCGAGTTGCAAAGGGTTTATTTTTTCCTTCAAGATTTCCTCTGAAGCTCTGCAGGCTACCAATAAAAAAATGGAACTTCGTGATGAAACACCTGCCTCCAAGAGCAATTCTTTGAAATAAACTTCCAAATCTCACAATCCTCACCAGTGTTTTATATGACCTAGTAGTACCAGCCTTTTGGGGTATGCCTTTTTTAAAAGACTGGTGGTTTAGCATACACATGCAAAATAAACTTTTCTGGGCAGCAGGGAAGAATTGGTATGGCCGTGCTGATCTGAACAGTCCTGGGCTGACAGTCCCAGGAGGTGAATAGCTTTTCACAGACAGAAAACACCAGGCAAAGCAAGCTCCCACTGATCTTCTGCCTTTCCGGGGAGGGAAGAAGGATGGAAGGGGAGGCCCAGTTCTAACTTTGTTTCTACCTTTTCAACTCTACTAAGATTATCCCTGGATCCAAGTAAGGACAGAGTTTGGCCCAGTGACTGCTGAGGGGGAGTAGGGGCTGATGCAATTGAACCCATATGCAGAGGCAGCTGGCCAGTAAGACAAACCGTCTTGGGAGCCAGGGCACAATGCTGTGAAATGCTTGATCCAGCACAGCAAGATGTTTTCCTTCTTTACAAGCCCTAATATGAGAACAAGGCACACCAAGTATATATAGCTCTGGGGATCTGGATGGAGAGCTTTTGTGTCCTCAAAAAAAATATAATTAAATAATTTGCTGGACAAAGGAGGACAGCATTACCCAGCTTGGAAGCAATCTCTTTTTTTGGAAGGCTCAAAGGAGGGCAAATGGCACCAAGCCACTTCTAAAAATTGATTCGCAGGGCAAAGCATGTGCAGGTTTCCAAGCAATGAGTAAGCACCATGACATCAAGGAAAGGTTTGGTCAGCGGGATGAAGAATTCCCACTGGTGATGTGTCTTGGGGATGCATTTACCAGGTAAATGGTAGAAGCTCCCTGGGGGCGGACTCTTGAAACATGGTATCACATAACCCTAGAAGATGCAGTTCAGACTTCTCTAGAGAGATAGGACAGATTATTTCATAGGATCACAGATAAGGGTGGAATCAAGGTCTGTCTAATGCCATGTCCTGGTCCAAACAGTCAGCGGCACCAGCAGAGCCCCAGAAAGGAGTAAAATGTCAGAATTACCCTCATGGGATGAAACAAACCCAGATCCTAAGTTAGGTCTTTGTCTGATCTTTAATAATCAAGACTGGCCTGCACTAGGTAGCAATGGGTCTAACTTCCCTTTCAAAATCACAATAATTCATTCCAACAACTGCAAAGAAGCTTGTTTTCAACAGTAAAAGTAGAAACTTTTTGTTTTCCCTTTAACCATGCTAAATTTTTTTGTAGATACATCCCATGGCAGAGAGTTCTGCAGTTTGCCTATACACTGTGTTTATTTTTTCACACACACACATATTTACTCTGTCCCAGTTCTGAGTTTGTGTTGCTACTTAATGTCCCTTAAAGGAGCAATCCACTGCTGTTCCCAGATTCTTAGCTCCTTTGATCTATGCAGGCATGGAGGCAGGATCGGTCCCATACCCCTCAATGGCAGGAATTATGCTGCTGATATAGACTCACTTCCCAGTTTCTGGCCACCAGCTGCAGTGATCAGATCTGTTTTCCAAGGAAAGCAGCCCTGCCTGCGGCACCTCACTAACTGTGCAGCAGTGTGGGTGTGTGACAGTCACTTGACACATGCTGCCAGTCAACGCCACCAGCGCAGGAGGCACAAGGCTTGACAGCCCTTGTAACTATTAACTTATCTGCTGCAGCTGATAGATACGGTTCTTACAAGTGAAGTACCTAATCCACTTTTGTCTCTCCTAAGCACTGAGCCTCCATGTTAGCCTCAGGCAAGCCCAATCCCTGTATTAATTATTGGTTGCGTTTTCTTAAAGTCCTTCTTCTTATTTTCTTTTCTTTTCTTCTTTTCAAATTCAGTCACTCCTAAGTGAAATCCTGTCACTCACCCTTCCCTCATAACAGGCTCAGATCTATTTCTGTAGTCTCTTGGTACCACAGCAAGCTCTGATTTTGCAACAGCAGGCAGATTTGGGGGTCTGAGGGCATCTTCAGGAGCAGAGGTGGCAGATTAAAGATGCAGAATTTGTGATTAACAAACTGAACAAACCTTCACAATGTCATCAGACTACAAGCCAGACTCCCAGGGAGCAAAGCTCAGCTCCACACCTCCAATCTTTCTTCTCACCTGTTTATACTGGTTCCACTCCGCAGTGCTGCCGTATTTACATGTGTGTCCTGGGGCTTTATTTAGCAAAATGAACAAGGAAAAACCAGGTATGTATCTGGCCCAGAAAACACCTTTCAAACTCCCCTTTGCTGTCCTACTCCTAGCAGCTTCAAAAATGAGAGACAGAGAACACTGGTAGAGGATTCACAAGCCTGTTAAAGGAATACCATACTGCCTTCTATGTAGCATAGCACAGGTGCAAGTAAGAAAACCTCAGGCATGTGCATTTCTTATTTTCCAAATGTAAATCATCTCTGTAGTAACCCCAGGCTCAAGCCTATAGCAGCTCCTGAGAATGAATGTCTTTTGCTGTGCTTGCCTCTCTCTCTCTGCACCGTCAGCATACAGGATCCCTCAGCTTTACGCCTCCTCCTGCATGCTTTCTATCGCCTTCCAACCACCCTTGGTGTAACCTCAGAGAGGTCACATCACAGTGCTCACTACAGTAGGGCCATTTGTTCCAGATTTGGGATGGATTCTTGCCCAATTTCCCCCCCACCTGCAGAGCTGGATTTCCAAGAGTAACCTTCACATGAAGGCTTTGATCAAAGCGCCTGGGTCACCCCCTTTCTTCTGCTTCCAAGGTGAGGAAGTTGAGGCTTCGAGGCTGTTGAAAACGCCCTCAAATTCTGGAGAAGCAACCCCACCTCTTCTCACCTCCCGTGTGCCTGACATGGACCAGAGCAGAGGAAGTCCTTCTGGGCAGAGGTGTCAGGCTTGATTTCCCCCCATCACTTACCCCTGCAAAGAGACTCACAGGGTTTGGACTATCTGTTGCTTTTACTGTTGAAACAGCCTCAACTTCGCCTCCCTCCCCGGGCTGCTCTCATGTTGAGCCACTGCTCGGCACATCCCAGCCCCTTACGTATCTTCAGGGAGGTTACATGAGGCAAAGGAAATGTATAACATGAGTCTCTCTATCCTCCATCTCCACAGAACTTCTTAGTGCCATGGTGAAGAGTGGAAGTCTCCAAATCTTCACGACTATTTACAGAACATCACAAGTATGTTCTTAGTCATCCCCCAAGACAGGCTGTAAGGGAGCACAACCCTTATCAAACATCAGAAAATCTACATAAGACAGGACTTCGGGAAAATCTCAAACACAGATTAGGCCAACACAGGTGTGCACTTCCTTAAACAAAACAGAATTCAGTAGTCTCCCTTACCAAGGCTTCATATTCTTGAGTTTGCCAATTCCACTGCTCAAAACATCTTTTATTTTGTTTCCTCCAGAACTTCGTTTGGCAGTTCAGTTCCACTGGGATTTTGCTGGTTCTTGAGATGTCAGACCTCAGTATTAGCCCATGTGTGCATTTGCCTCAGATTTTGGAGAGCAGTGCTGACAAATGTTCTCAGAATACCCTGGCATTGTACTGAAACAATGCCAGAAAAAAAAATAAAAATCATCCTCCTCCTCATTTTTACAGCAGAGATGTTGGGTCCTATGCTGTCTATTCTTAATCTATAGCACCATCTTTTGAGGGGATGCTGTACTCCCAAGCAAATGCACTGAGCTCTCCCCAGATGATCCTCATGGGGCCTTGCTGACCACAGTCAAAGCTGGCTGAAAAAAAAATTTGAGAGAAGCTGTTTTCTATTGGAAAGGGACGTTTCAAGGCAAAATGTTTCTTGGGAATGTGTGATGCTGAGTAAATTTGTGACTGAAAAACATCAGACTGCTACAACAGCAAGACTTACTTTGTTCCAAGTTTCTGAAGTCATTCAGTCCCAACTTCTTTTGTCCAGCTCATATTTAGATCTGGGCAGAAGGTGCCATATGTATTGATACTTTCTATTCATATTTACATTGCTATATTTAATGTTTTAGTATAATATTTTGACATGGCTAAGCTGTCATTTTTGGTGTTTTCAAATGGAAATTTTTATTCTGGGGGGTTGGAAATAGAGAAATGTTGACCTTCCTCATCCGTTCTCCCTCACCATTGTTAATGGCATTGCCATCCATACAAAAAAGACAGCTTCACTGTCCTGTACCTGTTATAGTTAATAGCAAATAATTGCTTTATGCCACATTTAAGCTCTGAAGAGCTTTGCAGGGAAGCGAGTGAATGTCTGCGTGCAGTGTGTGCCACCCTTCACTTCATCTTGGATTTCAACTACAGCTAGAGTAAGGGAAGACACAGCAATATTTACAATGATACGTTAGCAACCTACAATGATGAAAGTGCTGTGCACTTATTGACTCTTCTATCCATACAGTGCTCTGGGGTGAAACATTCACACCCAACAGATAATGGGAAAAATGAAGCATGGGGAAGGGAGGTGATTCTTCTAGGGTCACTCTCCAATATCTTCACTTTTTCCTTTCAAAACCTCATGAAAGGCCATGGAATAAAAGAGGACTGTTTTGTTGGAGTCTTTTCTCATTCCCATTTAGGTAGGCACTGTGTATCAGCTCAGGGGTGCTGCTCTGAACCACCTGCAAAGTGCTACACAGGCATGTGGAATGGGTGGTCACCTACTGAGCTGTAGGAGACAGGCAAGGTCACTGAAGCCGTAAGCCAGAGCTTGGCATGGTGGAAGCTCATGGATCCCGTGGAGCAGATAGTAATAGAAGCATCTTCCAAATACTAGCCATCTCCAGAGAGAAATATAAGCGAGGAAAAGGTTTCCACTTTCCCTTTATTTTTATTTGAACCCCTTTTATCTTTCTTGTTTTATAGCTTTACGTTGGAAGGAAGCCTATTTCCTGGTACGTACTGAACATAGCTTGGCAACAGTGCCTGTTGCTTTAGGGAAGAACAGAGCATATTCTCATTGTGCATGTTTTCTCTTGGAAACATTTCATCCTGTCTATATAATTCTATACATGGCTCTCAGCCATGCCACCACAAGCTGCAATAACATCAGCTCTTATATACTAACAATGTCAGGCCTATTTAATGTACTGGATCCAGGGCCATCAAGAAATTACCTATGATTCTGTAGATTGTCCTCCTCAGGCAGATTTGGGGTTTTTTTGGCCCAGAATAGAGAATGGAACTATTTTGCCTTTTTGGAGTAGACCCTCAAAATCCTTATTTTTCCCATGCTCATCGCACACCTCCTTTTCTGCTTTTCACAATGGTAAGAAAATTACTGCTGGTGTCCCAGCTAAATTCCAGTATTGGTAATTCTTGCATGCCTCCCTGCTCTAAAGACTTTCTTGCGTCCACCTCAAACAGGTCATGCAGAATGCCTGGGTCCATATCCCACAATGCAAGCTACATTCTTCTTTTGGGTTGAACTGGGTATGCCTGCACTGAACGACCTAATTCAGTCCTGTTCTTCCGCTAACAAGCTAAATGGAAATAAAAGGGAAGGAATATCCCTCAGGAGCTGGCCAAGAGAAGAGATCCTTTGGAGTCCTGTCTCAGTAAAATGAAAAAATAAAATGTAATATGTTCAGTTCAGGCCTTGTTTCATGTCTGCCCTAAATTTGTGTCAATTTTGCTGTTAATAACCATGTCAATATTAAAACAAGAAATAGAAAGTTTGCAGATTTTCTTAGTGTTGAAGTCATAGCAACACTGCCATCCATGTGAGCACAGATTTCATCTCTTGTTCAAAACAGCTGCACTACTCCGAGAAGTGCTATTTCTCTAAATACTTTTTGGCCCACATCATCTGAAGTCACTCACAGAGCTGAGACCTTTTATTTGGGTTCTTTACTGCATCACACTGAGTGCCCTCAGCTCCCAAGGTTAGTAATGGGAACTCCACGCCACTCCAGAGGTGATCTCCATAGGACCTGTCAGCATAGGGAATGATGGCTGTGAACTCAAGGGCAATGTTTCCTCCAGAAATGGGCAGATTCAGCTCTGTCCTTGGCACTGCAACTGTTGCTTGACTGACGCTGTCCTCAGGCATAGCCTCTAGCGTCTGAGACCTCTTCTCTCTGGCTTCTTCTCTGCTGACTGGAAGAGTGCTCGGGTTCAGAGGTTAGTCTAATTTTTGGATGTTTTTCAGCTCCTCGACTGATCTGTCTCCCCAAACAGCGTGTGCAGCAGAAGCAAGAGGAAGGGAGCCCTCGAACTTTTGCTTGATGTTCTCACTGCTGTCTGGTTGGCAGCTCTGAGAATGCCATGCTGTTCTCTAGGACATGGTGTTTGACTGGAGAACACCCTGGCAAGAAGGGATGTTGGAAAACAGCAGTAGCAGCAACAGTAGCAACAGATGGGGCTAGCAACCTTTCCCTGGGTGAGTATCAGATCTGTTTCTCTTCTCAGCCGTTTGGCGGGTCATTGCTGGGTTACGTATCCAGTGATGTTCGCAATGTGCTCTGGCCCGGCAAAATATATGCCAGATTCTTCTGGTTCTCCACGTTGCTTTGCTTTAGAGTAACAGCAGTGTGCTCAAATGCTCAGCAGAGGTTTTGCAGACTCTGAGCTGGAGTGGCCAAAAAGTGTAACATCCTAAAGTTTGAAACAATTTGTTCGTTTCACAGACCTGTATGCATATATACTGTGTAATTTCTCATCATTCAGCTTTGGCTCCTGCTGTCCGTAGCCATTAGAAGCCTCTACTTGAAATCCTGTTTTCTCTGGGCATCATTGGTTGTTATCTCAGGGGTGACTCATTATCTGCCTGGATTGGTTACCAGAGGGCTTTTTTTTTTTGGTGTGAAATCTTTCTATAGTGGAGTCATGGACTAGAAAGCCAAGAAGGACCATTTTGGATCACCTAAAATAACCTCTGAGCTGTTCATGTGTTGAGCTGCAAGTGTTGGCTGGTGGCTGTAGGGGTTTTGCATACAGAAATGGATGCTTGTGTTTTCAGTGCAAGTTCACACTTGTCTGCCTTCCCTCAGTAACACTTTCCATGTTTTCATTATAAGATGCATCCTAACAGTCCTTCTGTGGCCCAACTGTGGAGTGCAAGCCCTTTTCCCAGTCATCAAAGACAGTGGACAATAAAGATTAAAACTGTTCTGCACTTTGAATGGCTTTGATTCTCAAGAAGGACAGCTTAAGATGATGTTTACATTGTACAAACAAGTGAAGGACAGGGATACTCTGACTAGGGCCCCCAGATACAATATCCAGACGGCATAAGGCACAGTAGAAACATTGCCTTTTCATGAACTGCCTTATTAGCACAGTCACTCTCAAAATTTTAAGCTCAGTTTTTCAGTAAAGGTCCATCCAAGATTTTGCATCTGTTTCTGAATCCAGGCTGCTTTATTTTTGTTATTTATCACCAAGTGCCATTGATCAGTGTAGAAATGCCCCAAAGAACCTTGCTTGTCCTTGCAGCCTCCTCTGGGGTAAAGAAGTTCCTTCCCTACCATTATAGGAAAGTTTCATACCCATGTGATTAATGTTCCTATTTAAGGCAGAAGTCCTTGGAGAAGGAGACCATATAATAAGAGTTCCAGATGGCAATTCATGCTTAAGCTGAGGACTGTGTAGTGGGACAGGAGAGGAGATCTGTCCATAAGAACATCACACTGGACTTATTAGGTCAGAGTAATGGTCTGTTTGGATATGTTTTCTCTGATAATATTCAAAAGCGGATGCCTAGGGAAGGATATTAGAACAGGAGAAGCATCATCTTTTCCCCTCTACCCTTCTATCCTCCAGCTGTTAGAGATTTCATGGAATCCCATGGGAGCTAAGGATGTTGTGGCCCAAAAGTGAACTGGACACTGATCTGTATGGGTAAATCAAATTCAAAGAGGACACCTGACTGGTCTTAGGTCACCAGTGATCCTTACTCACCTGCAAACAGAGCAGTAAAACCAGTAGACCTAACCCGAAGGTGAACGAAAGCGGTAGCATGCAGTGGTAGGACAGGGAAATGTTTTACCCAGTATTTCTCTAGGGATCATGTCAAATGTGGTATGACACTGGAAGGAACAGAAGACGCAACGAGTCATGTCACCTCCCCCATCCATGGAACAAGCTATTTTCAATGTTTTCAGTGGGAGACTTTTCCTGCGGCTAATATCCCCATCTGTCCAATTATGTTGTCCCATTGGTGACTTAGCCCTTAGAGATAAAATGGTCTGCGTTACAAAGAGGAGAGGCAGCTCGGGAGTATGGCTGCTGCCAGGTGGGAAAGACATAATTGTTTCCTTAGCAATTGCAATTTCTACTCTTCACACTAGGGAAATAAAATCGCCTTTATTCTGAGGAGCTTATTGGCAAGGAGGACAAAATGGGCACCGTACAGAAGATCTCGCTCAGTTTTACAAGAGGGAAATAGAGGCAGCAGTGCCAAGTAGACACATTCAGATTCATCCAGGGACATCTGAGACATGAAGCCATGTTGCAACTCTTGCTGTCCTTGGTGTGTGTCCTGCTTCAGAGGCAAGGTGTTTTTCTTCTGCCCAAGATGACCTTCCTGAACACCTAAGCTCACCACATCAAGCCTGCTTCCATGAACAGCACGGTCTTCCCATGGCTCGCTGCCCCCTATCAAACCTAGCCCTTACCAAACATAAATGCCTGTTTGAAGACTGACTGTGCCCTGAACCAAAAGTGTAGTCAATCTCCACACATCTGTATGCCATACGGCGTGGATGAAAATGTTTCTTTTGACCATGATTCATCCCTCTTCATTTTTTCACTCTGTAAGCGTCTGTGAGTGATTCAAATCTGACACCCATGAAAGGCCTTTATTTCTTTATAATTTCTGTCAGACCACTAATTAATTGCTGTGTTTGTTCTTTAATACCTGACCAATTAGCATAAGTAAATAACATGGGTAGAACAAGATGGCATGCAGTGCTAATAAAACTGCTGCAGTGTTTTTAATTGCCAGCTTAAAACCCTGTGAAATCTTTAGCATAAAAGGAGGAGAACAAGAAGGAAATAGGTTGAGTGGCTAAATGATGAGCTACCTCTGTGGGCTACACTTCCAACTTGTGGACTACTTGTAAGAGGTATAATAATAATAATATGAAAAAAGTAGTAGTATTTTCAGCAGGTATGAAATCAGGAGGGCTGATGAGTCCACAAAAGTTGAAGACCAGTCTCTAAGCAAGACCCATACCTGGGTCCAGATCCTCAGTACTGGGATCACTGTACTTCCAGGCAGATTGCTGTGTCTGCTGTTCATTTGTTTTACTGGCTCACTATATAAAATTACAGGGTGGAAAGAACAGGAATGTCTAGGGAAACCTTAGATGTCACTGTAACAGCCCTGCTACATTTCTAAAGCTGTATATATGCATTAACACAGTATTGCTTTCAAACTAAACCATATCCTGCCTCATAGCTTGGCTTCTTACCCCAAACTCTGGTTCAGCAATGCAGGTACATGGTTTCTGGAATAGAACGGCCATGTGCCCAAACTGCTTGGACTAGGAGTAAAGCTGTTCAGATATCTCTGTGTAGAAATGCCCTAAGTGATGGGAAAAGGTAATAAAAACCCAGAAGCTACTTGGAGACATTAGAAAAGAGAGGGTAGGATTTTTGATGAGTTCAGTAAGAGCCAGGAAAATGGAGGGGCACAGGTTTAGGTTAATCATTAAATAAAAGGCAGACCAAACACGAGGATGACGTTTCTCACAGTAAGAGCTATGAAGCCACGGAGCCAGCTTGAGGGAAGCACCATCACTGACTCATTTCAAACTAGCCCGAACAAATTAATAGAGAGAGCAGAAAAGCAGGCAAGCCTGGCAACAAGATTGGAGCTGACGATACTGCTTGATCCAAGAAACTGCTGGCCCTTCTCATTCTGAGTTTTCTTTGATTCTGCAGAAGCTTTTAATAATTTTATGGATTTTTGCATAAAACGGCTACAGTGTTGCATAAGGTCTTTATTAGCAGCACCAGCTCTGAAGACGTGTCAGCAGTTCTAGTGCTGCTGCACTCGAAGGGGCTGGGGCTGCAAGCATTGCGTATGCCACAGAGATATCCCCCATCACCACCCTTTTTTGAGGATGGGCTCAAAGATGAGATTTATGAATTTGCTCTTCTTTTAATGTGGGTTGCCTTTCTATATAGACTATCAAAAAGCAGGCATAGGTGTTAGGGACTTTGATTCTTTCATGGTTCTCTTCAGGTCAGACTTTGCAGCTGCTACGATGCCTAGTTTAGGCATTGAGATATAGTTCTCTTGGCCACAATTTTAAAGGCCTTGAGAGTTAAGCATCTCAAAGTCTTTAATGGCTCTGCAGCTTACTTTGTTAGCTAAATCCACCATTCAGCATGGAAATTCCCAGGTGTGAATCTATGGTGCTTTCCCTAAGCTGGGGATTTCTGGAACTTGTGGAGTGCCTTTGGGGTATGTCACTGTGCATTTGCCATGGTCTTGTACTCTTCCCTCAGCATGTTATAGTTACCTGCCTGCATGGATGCTTGCATGAATCTGCATGGCTATTCTTATGTTCCCAAGGAGATCTGGCAACTACAGAAGCTGGCTACTAAAGCAATGCACAGCAGGCTTTATATGCTTGCGGGGTGCATCTTACAGGCACACAGTCTCCATGCTTATGTGTATAGATCTCATATGAAACTTTAACTCAGGTTTGACCCCTCATTTATAGGACACAAGAAAGGCTGTTGGAAGTAGCAGGGCAGTTATGAGGAACATTTGGTATGATTTTTCCCCTGTTTTGCAGTTAATGAATCATTCCTGAGCCTTCCTTTCCACTGTTCTCATTATTCCAGTTCAGACTGTGGGGAAAAGAGCTCTTTAGGAGATGGAGTACAGTCTGGTTTTATGTATTTAATTTGGTTAGCAAGAGACAGAGGGAAGATGGACTGTGTGCCGTTTATTAACTGACTACCTTCTTGTCCAGTACAAGTTTAAGCTTGCTCTCAAGGTAGTCCACAGTTTATCTCTAAATTCATAGGCTACTGCTGCAGGGGTCCCAGAGGGTCTTTTCTTCACTGTGATCTAGGCACCCCACTTTTGAATGCACCCTGCAAGGAGTTGCAAGTATGGCTATTCCAACAGGGTACAGTGCACAAGGGCCTTCTCTTTACCTTGTCCTGGCAACTGCTTGCTTCAGCTCTGGCCCACAAATGCAATGAAACTGAGTCAAATAAAGCCACATGGTAAAATTTCTCTCTTCTCACTAGTCAGTTAAAAAACAAAACAACAAAAAAAAAAGATTAACTAGGGCGACTGAAAAATAAATTAGGCCCTTTGGTGGTGAGGCAAGGTAGCTGGGTTTTCTCTAGGTCTTCTGGGAGCATGGTAGACATGAGACCCTCTGTGCTGCTGTCTCCATCTTGGATTACTGTGATGGGGATCCAGATAAGGAAGAAAACTCTGTGGTCATTGTAGTAACTTTTGTGTTCTGTAGGGTTAACTCATCTTGGTTTTAAATATCCCAAGTGCAGAACATCAACAGGGCAGGTAAAAGTGCCTTTCTGTTAATTGCATTTTTTTTCCAAAGGAAAATAAAACGACTGGCTTTTTGTTCAAAAGCATCAACAGATCTTAGCTGGCACATATATGTGTATGTTTGAAAGCCAACTGAGGACACAATCCCACAATCCAGGAAAGGGTTAACTTTAGAGAACTATTGAGCTAGGCAGGACCATTTATGCTGGCCTTCTTCTAGGAAATTCCCTGCAAGAGAAAATTAGAGGCAGAGGACAATGTGTAGCCATAATCAAACCTTGTTTAGTTTGGCACTTTCTCTATCTATCCCATCTTTACCAATCTGACTTGCTCTGCTGTTTTTGTTGGCTGAATCACTAGGGTAGTTCTTCCATAGATATATGTAATATTTTAACACATACAACTAGTGCAGTTGCTGCTTTGTCCATCCTTTGTGAAGCAAACTTCAGGGAATGATTTTGAGTGTGCTGAATTTCCAGATTTTGATGGAATTCTACTCCAGAGCTTGGCAGATAGTCAGAGCAGAGGTTCTTCTAGACTTAGCATGAGAGAAGAGGGGACAATTTTTTCCTTCATGTGTCTCAGGCAGGTAAGCTCTCAGACACTTGATGGGCACTCCAAGACATGCCTGAGATTTCAGTAGAGGACAATCTGAAAATACTCTCACACTTCATGTTGCACAGTTGGCCCATCATAGGGAGCTTATTTTAAACCAAAATTCTGCCTTATCTAGGCATGCATCTTCATTCCAATAAGACAGAATTGCACACGGCTAAGGTGGCGAAGAACCTCTTTAATGTGTGAAAAGATGACCCATAGGCAGGAATCTCACCAAAACCAGCTGAGAAGAGAATCTAGGGCATGACAGTGTTTTTCTCCTGTTAATGGGCAATATTTATATTTTAATAGCTTTTTTTTATTTTCCAGAAGTGATTGCCAAACCCCATAAATAAACATAGTATTCTATACACTAAGGAACTGGATTGACGTTCAATGGTATTTCATAGCATGTACAGTTTAATTAAGGCATGATGACCTGGATTCAGTGGCTTGACACGAGGGAGCATTAACTCTCCATTCTAACAGTTCTGCGGCCAAGGACAAATCCTCTGTTGCATCGGTGTGACTCAGTTCAAACAACAAACAGTCTTGCAATTTAAAATCCCTACAGACCGTGGTCAAGTTTCCCCAGTTCTTGGATAACTTCCTCTTTTATCCTTGATGTTTTTCTTAAAGTGAGATATTCTGTTGCTTTGTCCTGATTTTCCAAGTATTGGGTGGGTCTTTATACTCCTGACAATAAAATAACCTTCCAAATATTTATCACATCAATTAACGTACTTTTCCGGGTTATTAATCCTGGAGAATCTCCATCTTTCCATTTGGTGAACTATGTTGTCTAACATGGACAGATATTTCCAGAATTAATGTTTCTGGGATTTTACATTTGTAACATACATTGAGAAGTGTATGAGGAAAAAAAATAGGGTTAAATTCTGCTTTGTTTACGTTTTGTTGTTAACATTCATGTGGTTCTGCTTGAGTCAGTGGGTGCAACTCCAAGCAGAACTGGGACATATTTCTATGAAACTGAGTGGTTTAAATTGGAGATGGATGAACCTCCAGAGGAACCATATACGTAGTCTCCTGAGAGATAGAAGTGAAGTTGTTCTGGATTCTGGCTTGGTAGATGGACATTAAGCTCCATTATACAGACTCACATATGCTTGTGCCATCATTGTGCTTCAGGTGCCTTCAGCACAGTGTGGAATTCACTGAGTTAAAACAAACCAAAAACAAATTTAGTCAGAGCTGAGCAAGTTTCTCTACTGCAACTCCATGCTACTGAGGCCTGAGCTCACTGCCACAAATCTCCCAGTTTATCCTGAAATCTGCTCTTGCCCTCCTCTGAGAGCACCAGTAAAGGACTCTGTAATCCTTTACTGAAAATAAAGTAAGGTGAAGTTCAATGAAGGACTTTGAGAGTAGCGGTGAATGTTAGCAGTTGTCTCAGATCCTGACATTGCAACAATCCAGGAAACCAAAATCTTTTCCCCAGCTCTTCAGGCTTCATCCTGCAAACCTCTCTTTTGTCCAAAAAGCATAAACATATGGAAAGAAGATGAAAACTGAATCAGAAGGACAGCAGAGTCCTTGTAATGTGTCCAACTCCCAACATTAAGCAGAAGGTCCCAAGGAAACATGAGCAACTTGGTGACTTGGCTTACAATGCATGCCTACCGACTTTGGTGAGACCATGTCTACCCACTTTGGTGAGAGCAAGCATTACATGAGGTGGTTTGCTGCAGAAGTTACTGGGGTCAAGCTGCTGCCTGTAATAGGAGACTGGTTTCACTGACCTGGAGAGCTTATAGGTTTTGAGGTTCTTCTGGAAGGCTTTGAATCCACCTGTGTGGCAATGCCACCACTAATAGTATAAGGATGACATCCACTCATTGCAGCTGGCTCTGTGTTTCGTAACCACTGTTAGTAGCAGGATTTGGATAATTCTACATGCAAAGGGCTTTGAAACCAGGCCTGTTTATAACCTCTGAAGTGGGCCAAGAGGTGGGCCTACCATCTGCGCTGGGATGAGTGAGGGCAGTACTCCTCCATGGCATTACCACAGGTGAATTCCTTGCTCCCAGCCTTTCCTCATCTGCACAGATCAGAGCATTCAGAGACAATTTTATTTTGTTCTTGTGTTTTAAAGACATGAACTTTGCAGAGCCCTTTCTTTCTTGGCAGATTCCTTAAAAAAGTCATACTCCTGAAGCTCGTGTAACCCTTATCGTACCTCTCCAGGCATAGAGACAGAGAGCTCATGTACGCACACAGCTTCTCCTCTGCCAGAGATTTTTTTTTATATGGCTCTGAATACCACAGGAGCTGGCTGCTTCCAGAGGGAAAGGCTGGCTTGCAGTCCTTCCCGATGGATACAGCTTGTGTGCAATATGACGGCTCCTGTGAGGAGTACCGGTAGCTCTGCACAGCCGGTCTCCTGTTATCCTGCCTCGGCCAGGTCCGAGGGGTTCGTGACAGCTGATACCAGGGAGTCTGAGGAGCTCCGGAAGATGCAGAGAGAATAAATTCTGTGGAATGCACTTGTCTCGCTTCTCCATCGATAGCCTCAGACCACACACCAGTCGTCCGTGCAGGACAGCTGTGAACACTGCCTGCGATAGAACTCTGGCAAAGAAACCAGTGGTCCTCCAGTGAATCCAGATGGGTCTCAGAGGAGAACAGCTGTGTGTGAACAGGAAGGGAGAGCTTCCTCCTGCCTCCTCCAAAACTTACCACTCAACCGCTAAATAAATCAACATCAGCAGTGACTCTTCACAAGGCAGACTGAGCCAAGCCCAGGCTGCGAGTTTACCTCAGTACATAGCGAAGGGAGAGGATCTGTCTGCAGCAAACCAGGGCTTTCCCAATGCAAAACTTTAGGGCATCACCAACCTATTCTTGCTGTGTTTTCATATAGCTTCTTTCCTAATGCTGTTTGTGCTGTCTGAAGTCACAGCAATGACACGGCATGTATCACTGGATGGAGATAAGAACAAGTGAAGCAAAAATTACTTTCAGCTATACAACAGTAAAAACATCAAGCAGAGACTTGGAAAAATTTGATTTGGGTAATGCAGGAGGTCTAAGCACTTCTGTCATTGTTGAGAGCTGTGGAAGAAAACCTCTCCTGCCTTTGGACAGAACACGAGACGTTTATAGGTTGCAAACAGTTTTTATTTCTGCAAGGACATGTTCCTGAAAGAAAAAAAAGAGCAAGACCCAAGAAGCTAGACTGTTTGGATCTGCTATTCCCACTGCAGCCAAACAGAAATGTCCAGTCTGGCATTAGACAACATCTGAAGTGACAAAAGAAACCACAGTATCTTCACAGAGCACTATACTGATCATTCAATATTTTAAAACAGCGCTTGAGGTCCTTTCAACATGAGTGTCTTGTAATCAGCCCCTCAAGCCTCATATCTGATAATCTCAACTTCATCCTAGGGTGTATAATTACATGTGCTTAGTTCTCATCATCATTAATATAGTTAAATTACAGTAGGGTAAAGGGAGTTTGATGGGTTTACTATGTGTTGTGTATGGTATGCCATGCTCAGAATGACAGAGTCATTTAGATTGGAAGGCGCCTGGTGCATCTTCTGGTCCAGCTCCTATAGCTTAGGGGACACATACAATATACCAAGGAAGAATTGTGCAATGTACAAAGCAAGGATTAAACTGTGTAATACTATATTTGCCTAGCTGTCTGGGGGCACCCATATGAATGGCTCGATAGGACAGCTTGGCCTTCCTAATGCTATATAAAATGGTCACTCTTATTTGTCTGAAGAAGAGATCAGGACACATTTTTTTCCAAGAAGATATTTTCCTGTTGAAAAATTTCATTTAAGAGAAATACATTTTCCTAGAAATGTGTTGGTTTGGACAGATGCTTGTTTAGAAAGAAAAGTGTGAAATGCAGAACTTTAAAGCCAAGTATTCTCAGAATATGTCATTTCAGTGTGCTTGGTTTTGGGTTTTTTTACATCTTGAAACAACATTTTACCTCTCTCTTTCTAGGCTGATTATTAGACATGACTGAGAGATGGAAATAAAACAAACAAACAAATCAACCAAAATAACCCAAAGAAATTTTTGACTTCATGAAAGGGAACTATTTTGCTTTGTCCAGAAGCAAACATTTGTACAGAAGCTTTCAAATGTGCTTGTGTTTTCCCCCACTCAGAATGCATCTTGGTGTGAATTCACAAGGTTTCATCCTTGCTGGGAAGATGAGCTGCAGCAGCTCAAGTGCCAAGGTTCCCTAGCCGAGTACCTCTCAGTCTTTGTATTGGGTTCAAACAGGGAGACTGCAACTTCCAGCCAGCAGAAGGGTTTATGCTGATACCTCTTAATCTTGCCTAAAATTTATCCAGAGCCAAGGTGGTCCATCAGGGCCATAGGGAAATGCTACAGCTGGTATCACACCTGGTTTTGGTTTCCCAGTCAGAAAGTCAGGTTGCCACTCATAGGTGGGTGAACTTGGGCAAGATTAAAGCAGGGCTTGAGCACAGGCATCTGCCTTCAAAGGAGCACATGACATACAGCCCTCTGGTACCCTTTCTCTAGCAGCTGAATTTTACCTCTGCAGAACATATTCAGGATTTCAGGTATCTACAAATTTAAAATATTTCTAGGATGTTTCTGATTTTGAAACCTCATCAAATCTCACCATCCCTGACTCTTCGTAGGACAACTCAGCAAATGAAATTTTAGCCCTTTCTCATTTGTTTAGACAAAGGGGAAAGAAAGAGGCAGGAAGAGACTTGGACTTTTTAGTTCAAGGGAAAACATATTTTTCCAGCCAGATTGAAGCTGTTCTTCCTCATGCATCCCAATAAAATTCACATTGAGGCATGGACTACATTTGGAAAACTTCAGCTGAAAATGTAAATGCTCTGAAACAAAAAAAAAAAAAAAATATGAGAATGAATAAAAGAGAGGTTTAGCATGGAAACTGCTCTGCAGCCTTCACTATAAAGCACTGCCAGATGCCTCCTCTAAAAGAACTCATACAAGGTATTGCTCACACAGCAGTTCCATTGGCCCCTTTGAGTCTATGAACATAAATTAGGGTTACTCATGTGAGTAAAGCGTTGTGGGATCAGACTGCTCTTTTGCCCAACTGTGAGCATCTGTAAAAAACCCTTTTGGGATAAAAGACACAGAAGAACTATAAGACCCTTATGGTTGTCAAATACAATTTCCTTTACTTGCATTTTTTTCTTCCATTTGGGCTCCAACCTCCATGTGTTTATGGAAATATTTAGATCCCTCTGGTGTACTTTTAGCAGATCGTTTTGCTTTTGCTGCTGCAATATCATTGCATCATCATTCTCCTGTTGCTCAGCTCTGATTCCTTTGCATTTTTTTCTTTTTTTTTTCACTCTTAAACTTCAATCATTCCAGCAGACACACACAAAAAAAGTAAATGCTATGCTGTGTTTACACTCTGAGTGCCCACACAAACGTGCTGGCAAAGTGTACACAGAGGCACTCACACAGATCATGGCTTGTCGTGTTAGTCTTGGGCTTTTTTCAATGATATTTCCATTTGTGAATCATCCTGCCTGAGACATTACGGGATGGTTGCCCTGGGAGTTGAGATCTCAGGCTCTTAGAGGTACCTTCCATAAACAGCTGATGTCTGAAGGTAGGCAAGACTGTCATCGTCCTTTGAAACTTGTAGTGTCATATTCTTCAGTCAGCCATAAATAGCTGGTGTGCTCAGTCCTGGCACATTTCCTTTACCCGTGTTCAGACCTGCACGCACATATGTGTATGAATCACCTTCTCCATTGTCTGAATGCTTTTCCTCGTGTAGATGTGGACCTTCCTTTGACGGTGCACAATACTCCTTCCCCACCAGTCCTGTCTGTTCTATCTGCAGACATGTCACAACTTCAAATGTTTTCAAAATCAGGAGTTGTTTGGGCCTAGTTGCTTACAAAGGCAGGGAGAGCACCAACCTGCTGGCAGGCATTAAGTAGAACACCTGCAATCTGGAAACTCAGCTGAGACCCAGCAACTCATTAAATAATCCCCTTTGTCCCTCTCCATCAGATAACACTCACTGGGTTTAACGATGTCATTGCCCACAGTCTGAGATGACTAGGCACTATGCAAACCGTGGAAGAAGTTTTTAGGTGGACCCTGATGAATGTCTAGGTGAGATCCATGGGGATACAATTACAGCTGATTTCTGCATGGATGTTTGGGAGACAGCAAGAATTATGTCTTCTGGGTGAAAAGCTACCAATTTTTTGTGATAACCTTAGGGAAGCAAATATATGACTTGTCCCATGGATTCAATTTCATAACCCTGTATTAGGTAACAAGGTAGAAAAGAGGAATATTACTTCACAGGGAGGCTGCCATTCTTTGGCCTAGCTGTGTTAGTTTTATGAGAGACAGTGATTTGTGACTCATACATAAACAGACCTGCCCTCAGGAGAGGTCAGGCTCCTTTTGCACACCTGAAGAACCTCTGACTAGGCACTAATGAGCAAACCCATGAAAAAACAATCTTTGCTCAGTATCTGCTCTTCCTAAATGCCTCAGAATTGTGTTGTCATTTGCAAAATTTCAAACCACAGCAGTCTATTTATCCTTCTTAACCCGGACAGAGAGTGTGTGATGCTTGCTCCAGACAAATCAAACCATTGCACCTCTCAAAATGCTTTCATCATCATCATTATTTATTATTATTTATCATCCCTGCCATGTGTTATGTTTTTTCCATGCACAAAGAACAGGCAGATGTTTTCCATCTGCATGATTTCTTAATTTTAGATCTCAGGGAAAAAAAAGAAACAAAAAAAAAAAAAAGAAGAAAGAAAAAAGAAACCCTCAAGAATGAAGAAATGCACAGCGTGTCTGGGAGTGGCAGTGACCCTCACGTACAGGTATGTGCGTACATGAGGTCTCTGGAAACAGAGCCAACAGCTTGGCCTTTCCTCACGCTCTCGGCTGCCTTGGAGAAAAAGCCCCTGGGACTGCAATGGGTGACTTCAGCACAGCATGGGTCCTAGGGCAGCTGTACAACATGGGAACAAAAGACCTGTTTAGGAGGTTACTCTGACCCAAAATGTTCGGATGAACTTGTGCAAATCCAGGCCAGTGTACAGGTCTGCTTCTCTCCACGCAAGCCCTTTTTTGTCTGTTTGGCCTCTTGCCTCCCTCCAATTGCTCCTCTGCCCATAAGCTCTGTTGAGTCTCCAATTCCTTCTCAGCTTCTTTCCCTGTACACAGGCTATGCACTTTCTTATTACCTGACAGCTCAGATGAGCAAAGCTTTGGACTTTCTTCTCCCCAATGTGTGAGATCCATGGACCAGGTCAAGTGGCCCAGGACTATCCCCTGGCAGAAGGAGTTGGTATTGCCCAGCAGTCTCTCTCAGCTTTGGCACAGCTGTAGTCAACACTGGCTTTGCTGGGAAATGGAATTTTGATTAAATGTACATTTTCTTGAAAAGTGTCTTCTTTCCAAATTCCAAAAGGAATTTTGACTTTTTGATGAAGACCAAAAAAGTTTTAGCCTAAATATTTGGGGGGGTTGAGTCTTTTTTTGGAGGATATAGAAGGCAAGACATTCAAGAATTGCCACAACCAAATTCCAGGGGGAATGGATTTATTTTAGTTTCCTTCAGAGTTTTCCCAGAATGTCTCTCTTTTCTGAGAAACTTTAGTGTTTGATGTGAACACATAGCTATGCCATACCAGCAAGGATACCAAACCGGGCTGATGATAGGTGAAAGGACTTGTACAATATATCAGTCCTCAGAGCAATCTAGTTGCCCGAGAGGAAACAATGCATAAATAATAGCAAAACAATGATGGGAACAGAAGCTATATTAATAATAATGCACCATAAATGCACATGGCTTTTTACAACCATATTACTAACAGACCATATCAAAGACCTTGCAAGAACAGCTCAGTGCCTCCAGGCCATTTGGATCACAGACCAAGACTTTGCCCATAGAAACTGATGTGATACGTGAGGTGACAGTTTAAATTCAGACATCTGGTGGACTGTGGGGAATGGGGCACTGTGACTCTGGTATTAATAGCATGTTCTCTTCATTCACTAGTTCAAACAAGTTGCCGTGTTGTTGTTAACTTCAGAAAGCAACCAGGCTTGTGAAAAATTAAGCTGTTTTCTTTCTGCTTGACATATTGTCGAAGAACTGAACAGACACAGTAACAAGTTCAGACACTTTGAAGTGTTTTGGTTAGTGATTATTGCTATAAAGTCCTCTGTTTCTTCACCCCCACCACCCTTCTTGCCAAAATGAGAATTTGATGACAAGGTAACTTGACTCTGCATCACCCTCAAAAAGATAGAAGGATTCAAAAATAGCTGTATGCTTCAGGCTACACGGAAAGATTGCAAAGAAAATTTACTTGAATGAGTAAAATGAAAATTTGTTGCATGGAAGCTCCTAAATACACAGTTGACCTGAAAATCATGCGAAATGTTTGACAGGGGTGGGGCAGGGAGGGTTGGATGCTTCCTGCTGTTAGTTGTGGTTTTGGTGGATTAGAATTCCACCATTTTGGGGAATTCTTTTTATTATTTTTTCCCCAGTAAAAATTTAGTATTTGGGGTGCTGGACTAGATGATCTCCAGAGGTCCCTTCCCACCCTGACAATTCTGTGATTCTGTGATATTTCAAGCCTCAAGAAGTGAGGAAAGAAGAAAATCAGATTAAACAGTTTTATAAAAGTGTAGAAAAAAAGGGGTAGGGAAACATCTTGGTCAAGATGTGACAGCAGAAGAAGGCAAAAAAGGTGAGGGGAAAAAAGCAAAGGCTGCTTTCAGGAACAATTTGTTTCATGGGAATTTAAATGAGCCATCAACTATTATGTTGATTTGCAGATGTTTGGATTATTTTTCTCCCAAGGAAATTCCGGAGGGAGAGACTGCTCTGAGGTGCTAATAAGCCGGACCTGAAGAGATGTCTCTGACTTTAGATCTGTTTTGCCAGGCTCCTGTGACAAGATGAGCCCATAGTCCTCTACTGTAATGTTTGCCTAATTTCTTACCCTGCCTCCCAGCCAGATCCTGCTGGTACCATCATGCCCAATGTACCAGGAATAGCACCGTGTGCTCTGCAGCATTGCCTCTGTGCAGATTGCAAGTACAACTGAATCACAGCATCCCATCTCCAGCACCTCTTCACTGAACTGAGTTTGGGTCTTGATTCTGTTTTCTCTCTGCTCCACCTCCCTCAACAAGTAAAGACACATCTGCCAGTTGTCACCTGCTGCACGAACACCACAAACAGGTAAGAGAGCATCAGATGGGCACACTGAAGACCTTGGTCTCTGGGTGTTCCCATTCCCTTGTCCAGCTGCCTGAAGGCAAGGGTACTAGAAAAAAAGAGGGAAGGAGAAGGGTTTATACACTGAACTTGATTTGGATACTTGGGCCTGATTAGTTTGCTCTGAGATGCAATGAGACCATCATTTTACAACAGAAGACAATGGAATTAAAAACAGTATTTGGATATAAATACATAAATTCACAGTGTCTACCACTCTGCTCTTCTGTGTGGAGCAGCCTCCCCACTCATCCATTTCATTATCCTCCCATGCAGCTCCCTTTCAATCTTCCTTCTGCACAGCACTGAGCAGGACCTTCTTGGTAAGATGAGGCAGCTGGTGAACTGTGACCCCTGCAGATCCAGCAGGTCTGAAACCTTTCAAAACCAAACTCATCTGCTGTATGATGTTGCAAACCTTCAAGCCTGCCCTGAGGAGATGCTTCGACCTAAGAGCCAGAGCTTTCTAAAGGGCCCAAGTGAGGTTAGGCATGGCTCGGGGGGAGGCCAATGACAGTGGAAGACAGCAACACCCTGTTTATGAGTTGAGCATGTTGAAGGCCAGATCTCCACCATGCAGCATTGACCTTGGCAGATGCACAGGGTCACCCGGCACAGGAAGTCTCCGATAGAGCAGGGAACTGAACTTGGAAAGTGGAAAGTTAAAGTTTCAATGGGTGGGTGATCCTGTCCTTCTAGAAAGAAACTGTTTGCATTCAATATATATGAAGCTGTGTTCAGAAGAGGATGACAAATATCATCTGTCTGCACTCATTTCTCTGAGTATCCCAACCAATATTTAGGAAACTTCTCTTCCCTTTCCCTCCCATCCTTGATCCAGCCCTGTCTCTTTCTTGATTTTTATTTCCTTTGAGGCTGCTGCTTCTGATTCCTTGTGAATAAGCTGTGTGCAGAGGGTCAAGAGAACTTCTTCACAGCCACAGAAAAGGAAAAGAATCACCTTGTTTGATATATGTTGCCTATTTTTCTTTCCTCCCTTCAAATTGGGAGTATCAGTTCCCACTCCCAGCCTTTTGACACAATTCCTTAACACTGTCCATGAGGTAGAAATTTGTTTATCAGCCCTGTGGAATTTCCCACTTCAGTTTACCTTAGAAAATGTAGGAGGCTAAGAAGGTACAATTCCATCTATTAAGTCTTTCCAAGTGGTGCCATGATGCTGTTTAACCTTTCCCCACAGATGTATAACACCAGAGCTGTCACCTTGGATAAAATAAGTCTCTGCACGTACTTAATGCATAGACAGAGACCAGATCTTTACAAGAAAATGTCTGCATAAGCAACTCTGCATTCACCTACTGGTGGTTCATTTAACTCTTTCTCTCCTGAGATGCATTTTCCCCTCTTTCTACAGCAGTATATATATGTGTGTGCATATATAACATTTATATAACGTCATGTTCCCATTATACTGGTTGGGTCACCTAAGGATAACAAGTATTACAGGTCATTTCTTAATTCTAATGATGGAGCTCAGGCTTTGATATCAAAGGCCATAGGTTCATCCCTTTGATAAGATGTTGGTAATATGCAGTGGCATGTGAAAAACATCTCATCTCCTAATGTATCAGGTACAATGAAGCTATAGAACCTAAATAATTTTTGGGGTTCAGTTTTTTTGATTGAGCAAAGACTCATTTTTAAGAACACAGTTCTATTGATCAATTTTTCAATTTGATAAATATAACCCACACAAACATGAGTGATTTGGACGGGGGGTTTTTTAGTGTGGTGTGGGATTTGTCCTCCCCCCATCCCCTGACAACAAACCAAAATATCCCCTAATGGCACAGTTCTGGGTTGAGTTTCAGAAGTCCTGAAATCCAATCCCAGTCTTGCTACTATTTCTGATGTGAACATGGGTATGCCATTTCACTTCTCTGTCCTTTTTTTTCCTGCTGACCTCTGTTTCATCTAGTCTTAGCTTGTCTCCTGTTATGTACAGCAGCTATCAAGAGCAGAGTCCTGATGATATCCTCACCACTCAGCAGATAATGATATAGAGGTTCCCTATAGATATTGAAGTCTCAGTTAGGATGAATGACAGTGGAGGCTGGAGACCAATTTGAGGGAGTCTATTTGCTTTGCTTGAGCCATTTATGCTTTTAAGGCAAAAGTCAAGGCGTTGTAAAAATTCTCAATCTAGAGCTGCTCAGATAGATATATCTAAGGCAACTAGATGTTCTTGAGTCATTATCTGACCAGAGGTCTTTGTTAGGCCAGCAGATTACTTGGGAATAAACTAAAAATCACCAGAATTACAAAGAAGAGGAATTCCGTTCCCAGGGAAATCTCAGAATCTCTTTTCCTTTGCAAAATGGAACACAAAATTCTAAAAAATAGCACTACTGAATTTCTCTAGAATGAGGATTCCTGAAGGCATTTGGTTCAGAAACATAGGAATAGGAGATTTGATTCCAAAACCATAAAATATTTCATATGGAATGTTTTCCAACCAAACTAATTTAAACAGCGAACTTCAGTGTTTAAAAAAAGTGCTACTCAGTGCTGATGAAACTCCATGTATGCTGAAAGCACCTCCCTGAATAACTGTTTTGTTGTTATTCACTGCTACACAGTCAAAGAGAAAAACCCTTCTCTTCTGGCATATCATCTTCCTTCCCATTGAATGCAGAGGTAGTACGGAACCCAAATTACTTACAGGTTTACTAAAGGAAGTGGGTAGGTAGGAGCTGGGGGCTGGCAGAGTAGAAGGCGAAAAACATCTTTATAGAAGAAATACTAAAGAAATACCATGCTTCTGGACCATAGGCATGGTATGCAGTACTTTCCAGATCTCAAACAGTTATGATTTTTTTTACCAAAAGGGGGAGATAGAATAAGGAAAGAAGCAAAATTAGCATTTTTCAGAAAGAGATAAAAGATGGAAGTTCTTGACACAAGAAGTTAGTTGGGCCCATTGACCTGAAGGCAGACAACCCAGGCCAAGGAATGAGAAAGAGAGAAAGAAGAAAAGCCATGCAAAAGCCAGCACGCCACCAGGATGCAGCCAGGGATTGGCTGGCAGTGATGTCACTGCCCTCCCTCCAACAACTGACTGTGGGTGATGTCATCTTTTTTCCCACAACACGTTCTAATGAACAACATGGTGCAGAGCGAGGTTGTCCCTTTTCCTCCCTATTATTATTATTATTATTATTATTATAATTTCAAAATTAATTTTGTAATAACAGCAATTAGACTCTCCTGCCAGCCTGCCCCTGGGGGGTGATCCTAGTTCTTGTGTAGCAGAAGTTTGCTCCTAAAGAACATCAGAGCAGGCATGCAATAATCACTCAGAAATGCACAGCCTGTCGTGTCTTATTGCTTAATTATCCATCTTACCTTCTTTCAACTCTCTTCTTACTGTACCTCTTGTGATGCTTGTTTATTTTATTTAATCTTCCTCAACTGCCCTCCCTCCCTGCTTTAACATTATGAGAGCTGAAAATATTTTTCCCTTTCATTCTGCTGCCCTGAGGTTCCTTCAGCTTGGTCACCACTGACCATTCCCACCAGAGTTTACGAGCTCAACAATCTCTGAGACCTCTTCTCACTTTTAAGTTCTTGGTACCCAGTTCTACCAGTTGTGATATTACTACATTGGCATTTCACCAGATGTGAATGTGGCCTTTTAGTTTTATGCCCTCAGAACACAATTGACTATGACCCAGTTCCTGAGAGGAACCTCTCCTGGAAGAAAGGAAGATGAACCCAAAGGAACCTAAGAGGCAGCTGCTGAAAATACTGTATGAAACAGTGGCTAGAAGTTCCTCACCAGGATGTCCTGGGGTTGGCTGGGTAGGGCATGCGCAAAACCGTACAAAAAACTACTTAATGTTTATTTGTGTGCACCTTGAGATCCCTTGCACTAAAAGCTGCTCCGGTTTAAGATGTTTGCTAACCTTTGCCAGATGTTGAAATCACAGCCAAGCATCTGAGCAGTATCAGAGTTGAGCAGCCCCTGCCCCTTTCACCTGACTACACTGAGCCAAAAAATCCATTTCAGTTTGCATCATTTTGCTCTCCTGGTCCAGAGAGGTGTTCTTTACAGAGCAAAATCTAGGCTTCCATATCGTGTCTAAGCAAGATTCTCAAGACGTTCTGTGAGTAGTTTAGAAATCCAAGTCTGAAGTTAAGGAGAGGAAAAAGCTGAATATCTCACTGAAAAGCAGTAACACTTACATCTCTTTTGAAATAGCAATTAGTCTGTGAAATTACTGGGGTAAAACTAACAGAACTGATCAATTTTGTATCCGTGTTTCAAAGTCTCTTTGGTTCCTTGATACTCCTGTATCTTGTGCTTTGTCTTTTGAATTGAACTAGGATCAGGAACGGCTGTGTGCAGCTCTTGAGCAGTTCAGCTGAGACACCCGTGCCCAGGTGACAGGAGGGGGCTGGTCCCGGGCTGCGAGAGCAAACGTGCCAAAGGGAGCTGGGGAAAGCCACATCACTCAGAGATCCCACCTGCAACCTCATAGGCATGCTTCACAATAGGTGAGGATATTTAGATTGTATTTGATTTTCCCCTTTCTGCTTTCTTGACCTTTTTTTAGATTGATAAAACAGAACAAGGAGGGGGAGAGGGTTCCTTATCTGTTTAAGTGCATTTTTAAAAAGATTTTTACCAAACGAGAATGACAATAAATAGGCATTTTTATACCGACATTTTAAATTTGGTGTTAGCCATCTTTAAACACATGTGAAACTACAGAAAGGTAAATTAACTAATTTATTTTTAAATGAAGACTTATTTCCAAGGCAAATAACGGAAAACATTTATTTTCCAACCTATTGGAATGAAATGATTGGACGGGAAGGGGCTTTGGTATTATTATTGGGTGATTTTTCCCTGCCTAAACGAACTGCTCAGGGGAAAAGTCATGAATTCATAAAACATTTCGGTACTACTAAATCAGGCAGGGATTTTTGTTCTTTTTTTCTCCCAGTATAAAAAGCATTAGATGAAAAATATCACCTAGCTCAGCTTTGGCACTGTGGCTGTCTCGTATTTGCTGGGGTTTGTACCTTGAGCATTACCCACCATGTTTACCCACGTTGAGAGCCAGGAGGGGAAGTCCATAACTCTCCTTGGCAAGTCCCTGCCCGGCCCCCCTGAAGACCAGGTTTGCTGTCGCCGGTGCAGACCGCGGGGCTGCACACACGGCCGCCTGCACGTGGCCTCCTGCCTGCCGGGGCACTGGCGGTGGGG
>NW_009619472.1:102210-105888 GCF_000690535.1 Cariama cristata | reverse complement strand
TGGCACGTGTCCAGGCAGGCGGCAGCTGGGTGGTCAGCCCTGGGTGGGACAAGGAGGTCCCACTGCTCACATCTGCACCCAAGGCAGCACTTTATGAGCAGTGTGGACACAAGCGCAGCCAAGGAACATCACTGGTAATTCCTTCCTCCAACCTACAAACTTTATTTTTTTTCCCTAAGATATGCAAGATACATCAAGGCTTGGCTTAGGAAGGGCTTTTAATAGGTCTTTACTGTTCAAGGCAGGCTGTGGTTTCATTATTTTTATTATTTTGGTAGAATGAGTAACAGGAATAATAGTAGCTGAGGGTTGTTTCTCTTCATTGACTCTGTGTTAGGTTTGGAAGCCGTTCGACCAGGACAGTCAAAACACAGACAGGAAATAATCTGTGATAATGTCCAAGTGGGGTATCAGTTACAGCTTTAGAGTTTCATGTTAAAGGGATATTGTCAGATCAAATTTAAACCAAAAGTTGTGGATTGCATTTTACAAATAGAGATATATACATACAGATATGCATATGTATAAGAGAGAGAGAGAGAGAGATGGAGACTACTAGAAACATTTCCAATTCTCTTTTCTCTTTAAGTAAAAAAAATTTCTAAAGCAAACAGTCTCCTCCCTGCTGTGTGTGAGACTTGACTGCTGTCCTCAGCCTAGCCTGACCTTATAAGCTTGCTGTTTTTTTTTTAATATCTTCTTTTAAGAGACTCTGGTGGGTGAAGCGACTCTTTGCCCAGAGACTAGAGGAGGTAGGTACAGGGTTAATCTATCACGGTGGCCCTGTGGCAATCTCCGGAGCAGGAGTGGGCATGTGCCCACACAGAGGCTTGGCAAGTGCATCTCTACCAGAGTATGGTGCATGCAAGCACAGACATCAGTGGAGCCTTTCCTCAATTGACAAGGACTGAAAGAGGTGTTCCCACAATGAAAGCCATGGCAGGGGAACCGGGAGAGTGGCATTTCAACCCAGCCTTGCTCAGCATGGTCATGTCATGTGAATATGGGATGGAGGAGATGCTGTAGCAACCTTTCTTTTGGCCAGGGTAGGAGAAATAGATGGGACTGATGCTGATTCTGTTCAAAAACAGCTTCTTTCTGGACATCTGCTGTCAAGTCTCATAAAGATAAGACAGTAACCACCACTTGCTGTTACACCAAAAATCACTATGTGGTCCTCAGGAAACCATGAAAGATTCCTCCACATTAAGATCACATAGCTAAAAAAAACAACATCATACACTATTACTTTCCTTCTCCCTCTCCCTTTTGTCACCCAGAACCGGCAGAAATAAATAGAAGGGAGATGTATTTACAAATAAGTTTGTGAAACCAACCCCTGGCAAACACATGAGAATAAAATCCTCTGTTCAGTCCTGGAGCTGGTACTTCAAAAAGAAAACTTGGAGAAAGCTCAAAGAAGAGCTGCCAGAAAGATTTATAGACTGGCAAACATGCTCACCAGTGAGAGAGGAAAGGAGAGATGGCACATGGGCTAACAGGTTAATAAGTGATTAGGGGACTTACAGAATGAAAAACTCTGATACAAAATGGATCTTTGATCTAGCAGCCAGGGCATGAGAGACTTCTTGGGCTGCAATTTGGAAGTCAGCAAAGCCCACAGAGAAAATACACAGCATGTTTCTTCACAGAAGAGTAATGCAGTGCAGGGAAAGCTGCACCCCAACGGACAGGGTGGATTTACCCTCATTTGGAGCCATGGGATGACATCTCTGGTCTCAGCCCAAATGAACATGAAATATTACATCCCCTATTAAGCACAGAGCCAGATAAACTGGTGAGAGAGATGTCTTCCAGATCATTCAGCCTGAAAGGTCTTCTGGGAAGTAACCGTCACTGCCCTGGTGTCCTGGCTATGTGACGTCTCCAATGTTAGACCAAAGTTGTTTTCTACATGTATGGACAGAAAGGGATTTTTGCGTATGTGAACAGAGGGAAGGGACCGAGAGTCCCCGGGTAATGCCTCTGTCCCTAATGGGTCACAGCTGGATCTCGCCTGCACACCAGCATGGCTGATCAGGCCTGAGGAAGCTTCATAGTCATTTGTCTGGCATGGAGGCCAAATAGGAGGCTGTAAAGAGAGAAACAACATATAAAGCCTTCCTGGTAGCTGCTAAATATGGCTAAGCGTGAGGTCCTTGGCTCACAAAGAAGGGACCTGAGGCATTGTTCAAGTGAGGTCCTGTGCTGGTGTGGTAGAAGTCTTTGACCTCACGTAATGATTTGCATGGGTTTGGGACGCTGCTAAAGGAAATGAGAGTTATCTTTTAGCTCCAGGGGACTGATGTAGAGAAAGAAGTTACCAGGCTCAAGGTGAATGCTAGAACAAAGGAGATTTTAAAGATATAGCCACATGTAGAAGACACTGATTTTCAAGTAGGAAAAAGCATGAAAATTAGCTTTTTCTGCTTTTTCTGTTCTCTCAGAGAGCTTTCACTAGGTGGGCATGACAATGTTTTCATTGGATCTCATTCTTTATAAAGGTCATGCTGCAATGGACCGGTAGCTACCCCAGACTCATCTCTCGCACAGGTCCATCAGGTTCTGGAGAGGGCCTTCGTTCTTAGGAAGCCTTTAAGTCCTGTGTGGTTGCAAAGCTTGCTCAGCCTTTAAGAGAAAAATGTGAAATTCCAGGGGCATTCCAGAAGAGCTGACTTGTGTGGAGCCAGGTTTTGACCCCAGGATTTGATTATGCGTGAGGATAAGGGAAAGAATTCTTTATATTGTAGAAATATGGAGGAAAGCAAATTTCCAGACTCCAAGAAGATCTGGAGTTTGTTCTGAGATCTGTATGCTCTTTCCTGTCCCCTCTTCTCATAGGTAATGTTAAAGTCTGTGTTGTCTCTGCAGAAGAATCACCCAGCAGTGGCAAACTGGGATGGGTTTTGGATGGGGGGGGGCGTGTTACGTAGATAGTGACTGAAACACAGAACTGCGTCCCAAGATCTCAGCGTAGGTGACTGGACCAAGAAGTAGAGGCTGGACCCAGCTGGAGTATAAGGGCAGGTGTCATCCACCCCATATTCTTCTCAGCGTAAGGGAATAACCTCCGGAATTCACCAACTGATGGATGCATTTGAAACCCTGACCTCAAGGCGAAAGGACCCCTGTTCCATTGCCTTGCTGTGGAGCCTTCCTGTCCCCAGTGAGGAAGCTTTTTGTCTAAGCTCTCCTTCTTTCTCTCATGCTCCCTCTCTCCTCAAGCTCTCTTAGACAGTTCATGTTCCATGTGACTAGAAACTGGAATGATTAAAAAGGGAGCCTCTGATTATAATAAAACAAAAAAGCTAGAGTTTGTTTTGTTTTCCCTGAAAGAAGATCCGGTGGTTGGCCATTCTTTAAAGAGTTACAATTTGGACAATTTGTCAGTGTGTTCAGGGCAGAGGAAAGCATGTGACAATGGATTCAGGGACCATGACCATAGCTTGGGACAGTGAGGGGATACACAGTTGACTGATCCCGACAGCCTATTCTGCCTTTCTCCAGAGCTGGTAAACAGACTCCAATAATAATTAAGCAACAAGTATTAAAGGCACATTTTAAACTATTTTACCAATTTGTTTCCTTACTCTTGGCTCATGTAAAGCTTTATGCCAGATCCCTATGTATAGGTGCTAGCAGTGTTTCACACAACCTTAACGATCATCCCCAACAACC
>NW_009619472.1:101249-102179 GCF_000690535.1 Cariama cristata | reverse complement strand
TGGGACATATCCCAGAACTGGCCAACAGAAGGTCCTGTATTTAACCTTCTCCCCAGAGCCAGAGTGCCTGTAGGATAGTTTTCTTCTCTCCCAGTTTAGCAACTAAAAATCAGGCTTCTAGCATAGGCTGGGCACCTCTGGAAGCAATTCCTCCTACCAGGAGTTATCTAAAGAAAATGAAACACTGCTTTCCATTGACTTGCTAAAAAAGACGGCATCTGACTTTAGGTGGCTGAAGTGTAAATAATCCCACTTTATTGGGATGTATACATCTACATACATACATAGATGTATATTCATTATTGAGTGCATACATCTATTCTAGGTACCAGGACAGAGCAACTGAAGTTGTCTGAAATATAAGTTGGATGAGAAATTTAATTACATTACATTTAGGAGATCTTCTGGGCAGTAGAGTTGTGGCCTAAATTGCCAAGATAAGGTACCTAATCTGAAGCCAGGGTCAAAAATGTTGAGAATACCTGGTTCTCACAGAGGTCACGGAAAAAGCAAGTTAAGAGAATAGGGTTGCTTATCACAAAGAGGAGGTGAATTAAAGTAATGCTTTTAAAAAGTAGGGACAAATCTAAAAGAGACAATCTGTCTCACTTTCTGATAAGGGAAGGCTCAGCCAGGGAAACAGAAAAGTGACAAATTCCATTTTAATGAAAAGAAATTGATGTTTTGTTTTTGTGGGACAGTGGGACTCATTGCCACAGGAAGACTGGGATGCTGAGAGCTGAAGGTTTAAGCCATTGCCTAGTTATGAGCAACTGGGAATTTTCTCAGTACAGAGGTAGGAAAGGGCTGGACAGATCATCCAACAGCTCTCTGCTTCGGCTTGCACAGCCTCCCTTCTGAAACACTGGTGTCAACCATCACTGGAGGCAACCTCATGTTCAAATGGACCAAGAGTTCCCTGTGTCACCC
>NW_009619472.1:28461-101218 GCF_000690535.1 Cariama cristata | reverse complement strand
CAGGAGGCACATACAAATGACCTGTCAGACAGACACAGGGAGAAAAGCTCTGAAAGAGACTTTCAGATGCCCCTGTTTTGCCCACCCCTTTCTCATCACTTTTTTATTGTCAGGCACCAGATCCTAAAGCTGGGATCATGTTCCCAGAGTACAAAGGCAAGTAAAAAAAGGGCAATATTTCCTACAGGAAGGCATAAGGGTGGGAGATGAACCTGGCATCAATAGAAAACTTGGCATGGATTTTCAGGGAGCTCCAGAAATAGCAAACATGCTGTCATTGAAATGTAAGAGGAGGAGGGCAGAGCAAAAAATATATAGGTTTTATGGGGGATTTGGAAAATTAGAAGAACAAATATGTAACACAATGGCTGGATATTGACTCAAAGAATACTTGAACTAGATCTGACTGGCAAACAGTCCCCGTCTCTATTTGCCAACTGCTTGGAATTGTTTGAGCAACGACCTTGAAAAACATACAGCAGATTCAGAGACTGGGAAGCCAGAAGGCTGCATTGCACTGGTCTGATCCGATCCTCTGCACAGCAGTGTCCCTCAAGTGTCACCTAGTCTCAACTCTGTTAACTTTTTAAGCCAGCAAAAGTGGCTCAGCCACTTTAAGATATTAAACTAGTTTAAAGAATTAAGTCCTCTTAAATTTTGAAAGCAGTTTAGCAGATCATGCTGCTTTTAAGACACTGAATTCTTAAACCACCTTAACTCTGATGGAGGAGTTGAGAGCTTAGCACATCAGAGTCGTGCCAACTTAAGAGTTTAAACTCTTAAGACACATTTCACATTATAAGCCAAATTCAGGATCTAGTGTAGTGCCCACATTCTTGCCTGGTGTCAGTTCAGATATTCAGCATCCAACTTCATCACCCCACACCAGGTCAAGAGACTCAGGGCTGAATGTCTGCTTTAACTCATTGCCTGCTTTGCCAATCAATTGGCTTGTCTTCCAAGAGCTTTTGTTCATATCAGTCTGTCTTAATCTTTTATAGATCTAGATTTATCTCTCTCTGCAGATGGTTTTGATGTGGTATAAGAGTGCGTTGGGTAAGGGTTTTTAAATTCAACTCATGTCGAAATTTTCTAAGGATAAATACAAATATAAGATCATATCCAGATCAGCTGTAAAACCCTAAGAAAAGAAAAAGGCTGACCCCAAGACATTTTAAGAGAAAGCTTTTGCTATGCTTTTGCAACTGGAGCAGCACATATACAATTAGGTTTTAAGAATGGAAGGAGAGGATGGTGTAGTTAGGAAATCAATTTGATGATTCTTTAGCAAACACCAGTCCAGCAAACTCACCTTTCAGCAGAAAGTTTTATGACTGATCACTAACTACCTTTCTCCCGCATATACCAGGTCCATATTTACAGCATCAGAGCTAATCTTTCTTGTGCAGGGGTGAGGACTTGCAAAAGAACATAAAATCAAATTTTTCCTATAGAAATGGCCTCACCTGGGATAAGAGAACCTCCTGTGGTTTAGTGGAATGTGATGACTACTAAAACAGTAACTAACTGTGGTAAAGAAAAAAATGTAGTTTACCAAACTGGTAATATATAAGAACACTGAATGCACAAAAAGGCTTGTATTACGTTTTGGAGGTCTCCATGTTGTCTAGAGTGAATGATTAGAGGGGGAGAGAGAGGAACTCTCCGAAAAAAAGTGGTTCAGAGCAGAAGTGTGCTCAGGCTATATTTAAATTGAGGCATGCAAAAGCATGCCCGGACAAATCTGGACCATGTGGTTTGGACAGAGATTTGTGTGTGCATCAGTCCTCACTGCAACTCCAGTGCCATCATTTCCATGGGAAGGAAACCAGGCATGTGGGCCAGAAGGGAGCTGCAGCGTTCTCAGGAAGGATCATCAAGGAACAAGGACGCCTGTGTGGGTCCCTCGTACACAGTGTCACAGTGTCCCACACACACACTGTGTACAGCGTCAAGACCACCCTCTGGAAATGTTTTACTGTTAAAGGGTCTTTCAGTTTAAGATCAAATGAAGTCTGGTCTTCTCCAGGTTGGTAGTGAGTCCCTCAGACGATACATCTTGTGGTCCTCTACGGAGTGGCTCAGCCCGAGATCATATTTTCACCTTGTTCCTGCCGCGCTGGGGTCAGTGGTATAGAGCTCATGATCTGACTGTCCATTTCTTTGACTCATATACTTTGCAGATTTGTTTAAGAGGAAAGTTAAAGCAAGCTACAGTTAAAAGCAGCTTTGTTTTCTTGAGGTAACAGGTCTGCTCTGTACAAACAGTATCTCTTATCTAATAGCCCTAGAAAGGCATGTAGCGTCAAGCTGATACTGTCTTCATGCTTGGCTTAGTTTTGCATTTCAGCCCTGAGATATGCAGGCAACCTGCCATCAGCTGTAAAACCACAAACCCCGATCTGTGATGGGGACTGATAAGAGAAAATATATGAAAACAGACTCCTTAGAGCTTGACTCCTTTCCAGGAGCCTCTGGACTGAGATCTGGCATTTGAAAGTGATTGTTCATGCATAAGAAGCAGTATTTTTTATGTTTCCTTTTTAAGGCTGCAGAAAGGCTAAAAGAAAAGTGAGTGAGTTGAGGGGAAATCAACATGATGCTATTAAGCTCCCATCATGGCATTAGCAAGTGCGACACCCAGTAGAACAATGGCTTTGACCTGCACAGCCCCCTGTGCTCCCGGGAGCCTTCTCTCCACTTCAAAATAAGAGGAAACATCATGTCAGTGGGTTGACGTGATTCACAGGGACAGAAAACAGAACACAAAGCTGTCAGCTTCCACTCTGATGGGCTGTTTATCAGTCCATCTTTCCCTTGCTTGCTTAGACTAAACAGCCACTTACTGATCCTAAACTTTGGAGTCTTCAGGTTTTCTCAGACATCCTGCTCCCAAATACTACTTTGCTTGTTGAATACAGGAATTAGATAGCATTCCTTAAATGTAGGTTCTTGCTTGTGATGCTGTCTGTTTTGTAAAATTTAAAGACAAAGAGAAATCACCCAGCGTACCTGCAGTACTCGTGGTGGACAAGGTGTAATGGTGTGTACGCTCCTGCCTCTTTCCTTCGTGTTGTTTGTCAAACTCTACTCTTCTTCACAAGATTTCTCCCTAAAGACAGAACTGAGATAAGGGAAGAAGAACTCCTCTGGGTCTGTCTGAGTCTGAAAGTAGAAACAGCAGCTACTGCTGCTACTGATGTGTGAAATCTGCTGCCCAGAAGGAAGTCTTTGTAGCTGTTATTTAGCCTGCCTCCATCTCAAAACATCAGATTCCACTGCAACTTGAGCTAAGAGGGTATTTCACCACCTGCTTGCAGAGCAGGGCCTGAGAAACACTCCCAAGCTGTTGTGCTGCTACCTCCAAGAAGGCAACACCACCCCCACACTCTCCCCTGCCTAAAAAACATTATTCAGTCCTTGAATTTCTTTCTGGGAGCAAGTCCCAGCCATGTGGCAAGAGCAGATCTTCCACCCTTGTTGAACTCGTGGCATTGACCTATCCCCATATTTTGCCTTTCCAAAGTCCTTGGGAGAAGCACCCAGCTGCAAAGCAATTTAAATGGATGGGGAGCCAGCAAGTATACTAAATGGCTTATCTGATTCTCTGGGGAGCCCATCTGGAGGCAAGAGCTTTTGCCCATCTGTGTAACAGCAATTACACTGCCTTCTCACCCTCATCCTCCATAAACTCTCATAATCCCCTGCCCTTCTATCCAGACAAGGACAGTGATTCTCTGTGGAGCAAAATGAGCTCGCCAAGGGAGAGCTTCACCTTATGGGGAACACACCAGCCTCTGGTGTTCAGTTAAACGGCTGCCATCCAAACGAAACTGCAAGCAAAGCTCTTGCTCCTTTTCACCAGGTAGAGAAATTAAACATAGTTTTGCTTTGAGGATACTGTGGTTGCACAAAAATATTCTGAAGATTGTTAAGATCCCATGGCAACTGGGCCCAGCTGGCACCATTCTGGATGGTCTTTTCCGCACACCCTGAAAGCTTGATTTCTTCAGTGCACATGGCTATCTTGGGACTAATGCAGAGGATTGACACCTTCTTGCCACCATGTACTGCTTATAGGTGTTAAGGACGTGTTCTTGACCTCCACTGCACTAGGGAGAAGCGGTTATTGGCATCCTGGTCCATGAGGCTCAGTTTGGTGGTTCTGTGTTGAACCTGTCCCCTTGCAGCAACTCTGAAGAAAGGAAAAAGTAAGTAAGAGGATCCAGAGTTGGGGTAAGGAAATCAAGGTTGAGGATAGCACCAATGTACAAAGCCTAAAATGGCTTTTTTTCTTTGTGGAGCATTTGTGGGAAAGGTTGGAGCTGTCCAGTACCAGCTGCGGGCCACTCTCCAGCAGGCCATGAGCAACGAAGAAGCCCAAAGAGTCACAAGAAGAGAGCAAGCATGTACTGACATCTCCCCAGAACACTGCCCGAGTCCCCTGACATTTCGGGCTTGTGGACCTCCTGAGCCACCTTTGGTACCTTCATACTGAACAGCACTTCATGGATTCAAAGACCAGTTTAAGAGATTACTGGAAGAAAAATCTTTAGCACAGAGCATGTCACAGCAAGGAATTCTGCAGGAATTCCGTATTTTCTGTTGTTTGTTTTATATTTGCCTTTTAACTTTGTATGATGCTCCCCAATTTTTCCACATTTTGAGTAACTCCTCTTTTACTTGTGATGCTTGACTCAAATGGGTCACAGAAGCTCTTTTTAATTAGCTTACACAGAATGATAAGCTTAATTTGAACGTGGAAGTTGCAAAAAAGACAAGATCTGGACTGATTTCCTCCTGAAAAGCCCATGGTTGCCCAAACATAACTAATCACTTACCTTCATCTATCCCATATTTTTCTTATTATAATGATTTTCTGTCTTTGATTGTGTAAGACTTTATTTTTGTATCCTGGGGTAGCTAAATGAATTTGAAATGAATATGGATTTCCTGCTTTTTTGATCTCATTTAGTTTTGGTCTTCACCCTAGAATTGAAAACATCAATGCCAGGGTGTGTTAGAGGTACACTTCTGGAAAAGCAATTATCCTATAAATGCTCAGCTGTAACTTATATAATAATTATTTCTTCAACTGAAGTGCTTTTTGAAGTACTTTCCAAAAACTTACAATAGCCCTAACCCATAAGCATTTTGGTGGGGCAAGGAGACCAAATTCTGCACTCCATCTGAAACTGTTCTGCAGAAACTGTGTCTGAAGTGTGCTGGCATTGCGTATAGCTGGATCTCTCACATTAGGTGTTTGGAAATCTGTCTGAAAAGACATATGCCCTACAATGTTTACTTTTCAAATATTACTTGGAAATGATATGATGGATGACTGATCCTTTTTTTTTTTTTCATCCCCTCTTGGCTGAGGGTTTCCCTGGAACCTGAGACACATCTCTGCTGAAAAAATCACTCAACATTTACAAAGAACAAAAGAAAGCAGAAGGTTATTCAGTGTGTCATGTAGTTTCACCTGAACTCCAGTGGTTTTAGGGTGTATGTGATCTACGAAGCATCTTGTCCAAGTCAAAAGAAGACTGCTTGTAAAACCTAAACTAATTCTTGTGACGCCAGTCGTTTGCATTAGCTGGTTAAATAACTTCTCTCTAATACAGCTGTTAGCTGAGGGGAGAAGGGTACAGGCTGAGAAACAGCAGATTGGGGGGTCGGTAATCTCTGGCGATTCAAGTAATCTTGGAACCTCCCTTCATTTCCCTGGAGCCCTTCCTCTCTCTGCTTGTCTGAAGCCTCTTCAAGTCAGGGATTTGTTCTGCCTTGTTCTCGCACAACACATGGCACAGGGAGCCCTCAACTGTCATTGGGATCCATTGTAGGCACTGACTTAATTTAGAAATGGTATTAGTCTGCAGCATTTGGATGAATTACATCGGTGAAGAGCAGCCATCAAGGGAGGCTGGGCTGCAGCATGAAGCTGAACAGCTGGAGCAAAGTAGAGAATCTGGTGTTTTGAGAAAAGGCCTTTTAAAAGCCAGTATGTGCTCAGGATTCAGAAAATAGTCACAGAGGGGCAAATTCACCCTTGGCAAAACCCCGGCCTGGGGTCACATTGGAGGTAAGCGTGCTTCCCTTCTATCAGAGGGATTTGCAAGCAGAAAGAATTTTAACAAGGTCTCCAGACGTGACTAAAGACCCTGTTTGTTTTAGATCAAACTCTCTCCACCCCAGAGCTCTGAGTATATCTCGTGTTCATAAAATATCACAAGCTCGGATATGTGTTTGTTTTCGCGGGTGACTCCCCCTCTTCTGAACCTAGTTCACCTGTTAAAAGCTCATGAGAAATTGTAACCACATCATTTCTCTCCCTGTAACACTGGTGCATGGTGAAAACTAGCAAGCTGATTCTCCTCAGACTATGCAAAAATGCTGTCTTTCAAGCCTCCCTTCATCCGAAGTACACTGACTCCTTTCCAGGGCCAGCATACTCACGATACTGAGTTCACGCATCTCAAAACACTGAAAAACTTTTTCAGAGGCTCTTTAAGAAAGAAAATAATAACGATGATGATGATGATGATGATGATGATGATGATGATAATATCCTTTGAGTCTGCTGCTTGTACCCCCCACAGCTCCTTCTGTTGGGGTGAATCTTATTTCATGGGCTGAAACAGAGGAGTCAACAACCAATTCAATTACTCAAGAGTAATATCCCTCATAAAGAAGAGCCCCTACTGCTGTTCCTTTGGAGGGTTTCCCTTTCCTGGGAAGCAGCTGTGTTGGTGTTTAGATACAGGATACCAGCTCAGCCTCTACTTCCAGCACAACCTCAACTCATATCCTGCAGGCTTTATAAGTCCCCAGATGGTCCATAATGCTTGTGCAGTAGTTAGCCAACCAAACCGTGCTTGCTGCTTATCTGGTGTATAACTCTCTGGAATGCGTGTGTGGGGAGAATGAGAAAAAATGCCAGATCATCTTCCCACAGAACATTTCCTTTCTTGTCCTTAGCCTCTCCTCCCTAAGCCCAGACAGAAACAAAACACCAGCTAGGGAACCAGCCACATTTGCATTGCAATGGACTTGATCCTCGTGTCTTTTCAGAAGCAGCCTGCTGTATTGTGGCTGTGAACCTTTGATGCCAGGGTATTTATGCTGATCTCTGGGTGCATGACAACCCATTTAGCTCTAGCTTAAATGACAGCACCAGATGGAAGTTAGTAAAAAAAGCTAGCCATTTTCAAAATAATGGAAATGCAGAGGATTCCTGTTAGCACTGGAAGGAGGACAGAAATGTAACTAGAGAGAAAGAAGTTATGGGGAAGGGTCCACAATACTGCTGGCATTCGGAAATCTTTGTGAGAGTCTTTTGCTAGATTCCCCTTCAGTCTCAGCTCTAGCTTGGCTCTTCCTTCACCGTGTGAAGGGCTACACTGGTAGCTCCCAGAGTCTCTGGTTCAGTCCTTGAGATTGGTCAGCAGATGTGTCCACAGCGAAGGAAACGTTTTGGTCAATGAATAAACTAGGGATACCTACAGTCAGAAAATAACTGAAGGTGTCTCTAGGGTCAGCTTGCTCTGCTCTACTTATCTGCAAAGACCTGGGTTTGCCTGTTTGTTTGTGTTGTTCTTGACTTAACCAGTATCGACAACATTTGAATGATCCACATCCTAACACTATGGGCAAATGAGGCATTCATTTCTTTTGCCAGTGCTGATCTGTTCTGATATTCAGCTACCCTGGAGCAGAGTAGGGAGGCCAGGGGAACACACGGAGACACAGATGGAGGTTTTCATTTCAGTTTCACAGCTTCAGAGATTCCAATTTAACGCAGAAAGGGAATCTTCTGTTTAGTGTGAAAAACAAATTAGTAAATGTTGCTGTTGTTGTTCAGTTTTTTGTTTTCATGAATAACTGCTGAATTCAGAAAGTGCTGGTCTTGAACATCACTTGTGGTTGGGCAAGTAGGTTGAAGAGTGTGCGCACCTCAGGAGAAGGAGGAGATTGTCTAAGACCCCAATTCTTTACATTTTGTTACACCCAAATAAAAGGAGACAGGGTCAACACCTTTGCCCTGGCTGCCAGAAACACTGCTACATTCCTGAGTAGGAACTCTGGACACTATCAAGCATGACAACTAATAAAAAATACAAAGGTGTTAAATAGAGGACAGCAGTGGCAAAAGAGAAGTTTCATATTCTTTTGGTGTGATGGTGACAACGTATGCTGTGACACTCTGGCAGGTATCCATCCCCAGCCTCGTTAGCGGGTATTAAATAAAGAAATGGTAATATATTCAGCCTTCTATTTCTCAGTGGGAACTAAGGTTCTTTCTAATTTTATCTTCTGTGATTGAGACCTTACAGAAAAAGGACTGTGGACAAGGATAAAGTGGAAGAGAAGAGGATCACAGAAAGATCATTGAAATCTTTTAGTTTCTTTTTCCCAGTGTTTTCAAAAGACTTAGGAGAACACTAACCTGATACAGAACGCTGAAACCCTCAACTGCAGGTCAGCAGAGATATTTAGTCATCTAGCTCTCATTTCAATCAGCGCCTGAGTTTCCCCGGGTTTTGCTACCCAGAGCCTGAATGACAGTATGACGGCCATCTAACTTCCACTGCTGTTAATTGTTCCCTGATGGCTGAATGAGCACATTGAAAGAGTTCATTCAAAATATAGCCCATTGTCTTGATGTCTCCGTCTTTTATTGCAACTTTTTCTTAGTGCCTGCTGAGTGTTTACATACAGTCACTTCTCTTCCACATAACATGACCCATATCTAAGATATTGGACAAATGAGATGGCCAATGAGCGTTCTCTCCCAGCAACACAGCACTCACCTAAAAATACAAAGTTTGCACTACCATGCAGCAATCCTTTTGCCGTGTTCAGCTGTCATGCTTTGGTGGTGGCATATTACTTCTCCATTTCCCCTGAAAAGATTCCACAGGCTCTAAGCCTCCACCAGGAAAACAGGGGGGGTGGGCAGGCAAAAAGCATGACATTAAAATTCAGATGCCAAGTTCAGTAGCATGAATAAAAATTGTCTTAACCTCTGAGGTCAGGAGGTCACCAGCTGGAAGCGGAAAATTGCCACCAGTAAATTGCTGTGGGTTGGAGTGATGAATACTAGTTAGTACCAGTGAATTTCAGAAGAATCTCAGCTGTAGGGAGACAGGGCATCTTGGAACAAGGCTGAACAATTCCCAACTGTGTTTTCTTTCTTCTTTAGTCTGTCTTGTGCTCTTTCTGCTTCCACAGATTTCTCAGTTGTGGCAGTGAATGATTAAACCCTTGTGGGAAACTCTTGTGGCACATAATAGGGGTGAAAGCAGAGAGATTCCATAGGAATTGAATGGTATTGTAAGAAAATTGCTCTCAGATCCTATGGATGTCAAGAGGGAGGGAAAGTGTCCCAGTACTTGAGATCTGCAAAGCTGACTGGAGCACGAAGGTGCATCCATTGCCCTAGTAAGCTAAGATCACTGGCACTTATGTCAAACTACAGCCCAGTCCAGCAGCAGGCAGCCTGCACCATGTATGTTCTGCTTATTTGAGTCAAAGTTATAAATAGCCGAAGTTGGGAAGATACTGAGTTGATCTTTCTCTGCCAGTCCATCTTTCTCTTGCAGGGTGAACACAGGCACATTTTGTCTGGGTTCCCCATCAACTTACCATCATTCATCTATCCACTGCTGCGTACATCAGCTTACAGCCTTGTGAGATGTAGTCTCTGCTCAGCCACCATCTAGAATAATGAGTTCTTACTCTGTTCACAGGATGTAAAGCAGTGAAGTAATACAAATTAATAACTGCCTATATGAGTGAATAGAAGATGTATCCAAATCACTTTGGCTAGTCCAAAATTCTAGGGTGGGCAAGGTTTCAGATTGAAGAGGTTGGACCACACTATAAAATGCTCCAGTGATGATGCATCTCCCTACAACACTTTATGGGACACTTGAATATAAGCCTCTACTATTAAATTTGGTTTGAGGTTTCCATAACGGAAAGGGGCCAACTTGCATTTCAGATGTCATTTGTGTAGGGGAAGCTGGACAAAAAGCAGAAAGTTGGCAGCAAAAAGTACCAGGCTCCTTTCTCCTTCCAGCCACCCCTCTCCAACCTCTTTGGCTAACCCCCAAACCATGGCAGGAGCTGAACACTGCTTTTCATTGAGTGACACACCTGGCTCTAGAACACGCCCTTGTGCAATTGGCACCCAGGCAACATTTCCATTCCTTCTGCACAACACTTTTCTTTAATGCCTTCCAAACTAAAACAAAACCCGGAGGATTTGCTACCGTGTTCCGCTCATTATATTGGTTTTATGAGGGTATGGAGCTTTCTTGCATGGTGGCAGGATGGATTTGTCCCTGAAATTTAAAATACAGCAGGAAAATATAATAGACAGGGAGCTTTTTCTTTTTCTCCATCGGGCTTTATATGGTTTTGGTTTTTTTCTTGAATATTTATCACTTCACCCTAAATCAATCCACAATCATTTCATGTCTTTTTTCAGGAATGTGTTCAACCTTTAGAGCTAGAACAGCAGTGGAAAAATCAGACATCCTGGACTTGCTATGTGGAAAACACAAAGGATCACAGCAAACAAGACTGCCAGGACCTCCAAAAGTCACCCGGAAAAGCCATTCCAATGCAGGATGTTATACCTGTACAATTTCTAACCTCCTCTTCCAGCTTTTAGGGCTGGTCATTTCACAAGTCCTGATGGACAGATCTCCCCACGTGATGGACACATCTCCCCCAAGTAGCTAATGCTGTTTGCTTCAGTTTTAACCCATTGCCTCTCACCCTGTCTGCACTGACAGGAGAACAGGTTGTTCCTTTTTCTTTGCAGCTTTGTGTGTGCACAAATACATCTATCATAGAACCCTTCAGTTTCTCTTCTCTAGACTAAACAACCCTACTTTTTTCAATCTTTCTTTCTAAGTCAGGTCTTCAATCATTCCTGTTACTTTCCAGCTGGTCTACTTCTTTCCTGAAAAGCAGTAACCAAAACTGCACACACTATTAAAATTGAGTCCCTACTAATGGCAAGAAGAGTGGAAGAATTGCTTCATACTTACAGGCAGTTCTCCTACTTATTCATCACAATATGGCACTAGTCTCTTTCCCAACACCACGATTGTGTTGGGTTATGCCTAATATCCAACCTGCTCTATGCAATCATACTCCATCCTCTGGCAACTCAGCCGATCATTCTGCTTAAGGGCAACATACTGCATGTTTCTTTATTGAAATGCATCTTATTTTCCACCTATAAGCAGACCGGACTCAATGCCCTCTGAAGTCAATAGAAAGAATACACTCTGTACTTACATTACAATATGTAATGAGGCTGTGATGCACCTTCCATGTAAGCGTTCTGCATACAATACATCCTACTTAGGTTGCACCATTTACCAGTTGGACATTAGAGGAGCATTTAGAGACGTAGGCAAGAAAGCCACGTTCTTGACCAGGATACACCACTCTGCTGTTGTATGGCACTTCATTCTCATGAATTTCTGAAGCCCGAGCCAGTCGTAGAAAGACAAAGAGTCCATAGGGATATAAAGAGTTTGCTTTTTGGGTCTTACCAACTGCAAGAGAGACTGAAATAGTCCATTGAGTTAGTTGAGGGAATGTCTCTAGTAAATCCATGAAATGTGTCTCAAAGGATGTCTATTGAGGCCATTAATTTTTAAAATAAACTCATAGTTCTACATAGGGACTCTGTTGACTTTGCCACTTCTCACATTGTGCAAAGGGCTTTGAGATCCCTGGGTAGGAAGTTGATGTGGAAAACCACGAAGTTGTCTTATTCCTTCAGCAGGTTGAAGGGCTGGATTTCAGTTGAAAGGTTTTTATGGTACATGTGCTCCATGGTATTTTTTTTTTTCAGGGGTGGGGTAGGTTATTTCAAGTTCCCACATGAGTAAAAGACAGGAGTAGAAGCAAATTGACACAGATGGCTTTTTTCCCTAAGCTAGCATTCCTAACAGACAGCTGTGTTTGCACAAAGCTTCAATAAATACGTGGATGGGGAACAATATAGCTGGAAAGGCGTCATATCAATATTGCCACCTTCCAGCTCCTTTACGGGTTAAAGAGTCCAGCACACTCCATTGCTCCTCCTCCTTCCCTCTCTTCCTAAAAGTCTTGTAATGTGTTTCACAGAAAATGCCTTTTCTCTTCCTTTTGGTGTAATACTAATCTTGGGGGGAATGGAGGAGGGGTTGGGGGAAGGGACGTAGTGTTTTGAGGTTCATATTCCCCTTGCACTTAATCTCTTTAACAAACCCCTTTAACAAATGAAAGGTCTGACAGGAGGCAGAGTCATTAAAATGACTTAAAATGCATCCAGGAGAGATTAGTAATGAAGCCACTCACCAGACAATGCCCCTTTTCTTCTCTATGTGGACTGCTAGGAAATATCCCAGATTACAGAACAAAAGGATTTGCAGTTGTAAATGCTGATCCTTGAAAGATGCACCATGTTTTCTTCTCCTCTCCTTGACTCCTTGCTCCACACAAGGATATCTGCAGCCAAGGGATCCAAGCGTAATCTCCTCAGGGTCAGAGGAATTGGTTTTAAGTACCATCGAGCCTGCAAACCTGCAGACACAATGAAGACATGTCAGCAGCCAGTGATCCAGTGATCACTGGGTCCAGCAATGCAGGATGTTGTCTACCATGTTGTTGTGGTGAGACAGCCAAGCACATCCGCTCTTACTGGGTACCAGGGGAGTTTCAACCAGCTCCAAGGGATAAAGCTAAAGAGTATGGCACAGAAGGAGGGCCAGGATGGGGTCAGCAGTGAATGTTGCACGCATGCAGCAGATGAGAATTTGGGGGTGGGAAATGATGCAAGCAGAGGAGGAACAAGATCAGTCACCAGTGCCCTGAACAAGGGGGAGATAGACATGGTAAAGAGAAGTGCATCTGTAGGGAGGAGAGCTAACTGGATTTTGAAAGTAGGTTTTCCCAACCCAGATAGTGTCCTTAGGATACAGAATTCATTCAGTAAGTCAAAGGAGGCCACAAAAGACCTCTCTGCTTCAAGAAATCTATTGTTTAGTGGATTTAGCTGAAGCTATGCTGATTTCTGTTCCGTCATGGAGGGTCCCCAAAGGCAAGGCTACCATATGTGACACTGCTAACAAAGACATGGGATGCCTGGATCATGTTTTCCTCCAGCTCCTGTTGAAGGAAGAGCAATACAACCAGTTGTGGGAGTGGGGTCTCTGCTCTCAGGTGTAAGTCAGTCAACCTGTGATCCACATGTGCAGCAATAAAGACAAGCCAAAATCCAGGCTGAAGCTGCACTGCAGGGTTCGCTCCTTCACTGAACATGTTGAGAGGTCAGCAAATCAATAGGAGGTTGAAAACAACTCCTCTAAGTGAAAGGTAGAACAAGAGATAAATAGAAACTGGGTGGCTGAAGGGAAAGAAAACAGATTTTATAAAATCTCTTAGCCTTTTATAAGTTTTATTCCCACTGTGGAGGCAGAAAAGTTAGAGTCCTTCCACCACTGCTGTATCTCAGTTCTTTCAGATCTCTTCTGCTTTTATTTCCAGCAGGAAAAGTTCCTCAAACTGCCACCCACCATATTTTCAGTTTGCGCACACTAAAGCAAAACAACTTTCTACTTTCTAAGGTGGCAAAAAAAAAAAAATTTGAAACACATCAAGAAAAATGTGTTTTGTTTTGAACTGTTGATTACAATTCAGAGAGCCTTAACTTCCCAACCAGCCCACAGATCTGCCTGGAAAATGGCAGCTTCTGTATCTCAGGTCAAGGTTATTGGTGAACAAAGATTCCCATCTGCAGCTGGAAACTCAGCAAAACTTCCAGGGAAATAAAAAGCTGTAATAAGCTACTCTGCTGACATAAATGAAACTCTGAGCTACATCAGCTGAGACTATATCCCAAAGTTTGCTGATGACAGAAAAACAATGAGGTAGTGAATTGGTGAGGGACCGATTTCACTTGTGGTCTGCAGAGCTATTATATCAAACCATGTCCAGCAGAGTGTAATAGTGTCAGCATTTAATGTTCAGTGTAATGTCATTCCTACAGACCAAGACAGACACTTCCCATAGGTAATTAATCTTTTACAAGTAATTTAGCCATCGTAAGCAAAAGTGGATGAAATGTATTAATGGGGGGAAAGGCTGAGGGAAAACCATGCATGGAGAAACATTTCTCTGCATTAGTCCCACAGAATTGCAAGTGAGTTACAGCTGATAAATTTAGGACAGTTCCTGTTGAGTAATTGTATTCCATGAGGGTTTTCAATACAATGTGATATTCATTTTCACTTTATACAGTAGAGACAATAATGGCTACAGGTGCACAGGCTGTCTTGCTGGGAGGAATAAAACTGTGATTGTTTAACATCTGACTTTTCTCACACAGTTATAGCCTTTAGATTTGAGCTATATTTTGCACATATCTCAGACGTGGGTTGTTCTTTTTTTTTTTTCACTCCAAGAGTCTAGCTCTAAAAACTGCAGGCTCTAAAGACTCATTGTCAAATGAAACACACTTCCCTCATTTGATTTGTTTTTCCTCTCTCGTAATATCAGCTTTCACTACAGAAATGCAGACAACCCCATGTTTGGGTAGAGAAATGAAACTGCCAGCTCATGCGGGATGCACGGCTGCCAGGCTGGGCTCCCAAAACCCAAGTCCCAAAACAGGATCTTTTGGGTGCACTTCTGAAAACCTGGACATTTCTGTAAACTTCTCTCCATTCTACAGGACTTTATACTGTTGCTTTTTGCTTTGGCATCTGATCACAGCTCTGCTGTGTCCTTCTGGGACTTTCGTGGTCTCTCAAACAAGAATAACAACAACAAACCCAACGAGCCAAATGAAGAGAGAGCCTGAACTTTCTCCTGGAGAAGACAGTATGGCTCTTCTTGGATTTTGCCTGCCAGCTGCCTTCTGTCTCAGAAAAGAACTCTCCTTCCTTCTGCTCCCCAGAGACACACCAAGTTTGCTTATGACATGACTGAAGCTAACTACATCCACCTGCCAGGGTGACTCTGCTTCCTTATGAAGGATTCAGTGTCTGAGCTGAAGGTGGGACAGGAGAGAAGCCCAGCAGAGTCTACCAAAAACTTACCGTATGGTTTTCTCTCCACCAGAAAAGCTGTAGGTTCAGTCTGATCAGGAAGTGATTTGAGGCTTTCTTATGTGAAAAACGTGTATCATTTTATTTTGTTTATATCCTGTATTTTAGTTTAGGGAGAAAACTGATTGCCCCTAAAATTGTTGTGGTTTCCTGCCATGGAACACTGAATTATTTCTTCCTTCATACTTTAGAAAATTAAAACACAGATTTAAACACTAACATTTTCTATTTTGCTGGGGAAAAAAGTGCGGGAAAAATCAGGTTAAGAAAAGCTTCATTTTTTTAAACAAAATGTTGCACTTTTTTCACAAAAATGATTTTTTTTTTCCCCAAAAGAAAAATCCCTCCCTCGAGTTTTTTGATTTAGGGAAATACTGACTTTCAACAGATTTCTCTTTTTTAAGTGTCTCTGGGTTAACTGCCTCTGGACTTTGCTTTTTTGCATCTCTCCAGGAAGAAAATAAATCCTGGCAGTTTTGCTTCTGGGCTTGTAGGCACCAGCAATAAAACTTTCCAAATCATCTCGGTGGCCTGGGAACCTACGCCCTCCGTCCACTCCCTGGGCTGAGTACTCAGAGTGCCCTTTTGACCATTTTCCTTGTATTCTTGTAAATCCTGCTACGTGTTGTTCACAGCAGCTCTATAAGAGCTCACACTGGTGCTGATAATTTTGCTCTCTATCACTGTCCATTAAGGTGCAAGTTCCCACCACGATTTTCCCCATGCATGAAACAAAATGTCTTTGTGGTGTGTAAGAAGAGGCATCCTCACGCTCCTGCCTGCACCACAGTGAGAGACCTGGACTCATCAGCTGCCAAGTTTTCTCAAATCTTTTAGAAATGTAACATCATCCGTAGCTGTGCCCCTCTGGCATACGGGAAGCAAATCGGGACTCTGAAAGTCCTGGAATTGGCACAGACAGACAGGCACACACACAGCCATGCATGTACAGACACCAAGCCAGGTAGCACAGGCTTTGTTTCCTTAGGAAACAAGGCTTAAAAAAATAGACAAACCCATGCACCCAGTATAAATTACACAACGGCTTCCACTCATGCTAGGATTTCTGATCCCATTTTCAGAGCATTATGCTTAGGCCCAGTATTAGCTGAGGGTCTTGTTGCTCATCTGAAACCATTACGCTGTTCCCCTTGTGAACTCTAATCAACATCTGAACCAGCATAGCCTGAACATAATGTGTCACCTTCCCCACTCTTGGGAAACGAAGTCCTCCAACGCGCGCTACAGGGATAAAATATGGGTTGCAGATGTTGAACCAGGAAAGGGCACAGAAACAAGTTTGTGGAGCTGAAATACAACTTCCAAAACCTGTTTCCCTTTGACATTTCAGTCAGCTGTTCCACAAGTCTTCAGGGAAAAAAAAAAAAAAGACTGCTGTTTCTTCCCTTCTCCTTCCTCCTCCCGCTTCTAATTTTGTATTTTTGGACTATTCTTTATTTGCTTTTATCTTTAATTATTTGTGCTCTGTCCTTTAACATCTGCATACATTTTGGAAGTCATCTCCAAAGCTTAGCTTTGTCCTTACTTGTTGAAATGTGGTAACCTTTAAATAGATCTGCAGAGGTGCAGACAGAGAAAGCGCTGGGCTTTTCTAGACCCTATGCATTTGTTTGTTTTAACTGAAATTCATTTTTTATAGGGAATAATTCCAGTGGATACGGAAGGACACAGCTGGGCAGGTGTGGCATGCATCCAGGGCAGGAGAAGTCTACTAAGTCAGTCAGGTCTGCCCACTCACGCAATCCAAAAGCAGGAGTCAAATTGAAGCCATATTGAGCAGAGCAGGCTCTGGAGCCCAAGCAAGTCATTAGCAGTCTTTCAACTGACTTTGAAGTAGGTCTTTGAGACCCAGCCTATTTTATATGGTGGAACGTGGAAAAACAACCACTGCAGCTTGTAAAACAGAGGGGAACAAAGCAACGCTCGTGTGCGCCTGCCAGCCCCGGCTTCCCCAGCCTCTTCAGTGCCTGCAACGGGCCAGACTGCACCCCTTCCTCACTTGACTCCTGTAATTTTCTGATCAATTTAAGCACAACCTGTAACTTCTCCTTTTACATCATTCATGAATTTGAATGCTTCCTAATTTTAGTTGCACCTTGTAAATCCAGTGGAAGTGATCATGTGATCGAAAAGCCTTGGACTGGCTCACAGAGGAGCTACTCCAGCCATGAGCAATACCGCTAACATCAAAAACGGGTCCCATTGGAATAAACCCACAGGCACACATCCCATATGCTCTGTACATGAGGACACACTCACACGCACGCTCGCACGAGCTAAACCTACACAGAAAGCTGAAGTTGCAGTTATGAACCATGATTGCGCACATAGAGCTTCTGCGTCATACAAGCACGTTTTTCAGCCTCTGTCCATTTCACACCCAGTTCTCTTGGAACAGCTTCTCACTTTTCTAAATAAATGGCATTTAAAAACAGCTCTCCAGGTTGCAGTGCCCTGAAGGCTCCCCTGAATAAAAAAGAGCCGGTCCAAAGACTGATGCACATCAGAGGAGCGGAGGGAGAAGGCGCTGCCTTTCCATACTCATGGCCCACAACACACACAGAAGTGTCAGCAGTCGGTACAGGTAGCTGGAGGCTGACATTTATTTTGGCACCTGCCAAGGTGACTTTGTTCTTGGGATCAGGGCTTGGCCAGCAAACTGTGCTGGTAGGACGGCATCCAGACCAATGCAATAAGCCGTGTCTTGAGGGAAGCCAAAAGAAAAGACAAAAAAGACCACACACAACTCAGGGTTGGTGCCTGGATTTTACAGGAGAGTGTGGGGATTTTTCTTCCTTTTTTTTTTAAACTTCTTTCCTTATTTTTTTCCTTTTTGTGAAAATACTTAAAGACTTGGGAAAAGATTTGAGTCATTACGAAAATGTAATTCTATCATCTCATGATACAGCTGTAGTGAGCCAGGGCCGCTAGGTCTGGGGGAGTCAGCAAATCAGGCTCTCTGATTAGGAAGTAGGGAGGCCTTTGGTCAAATTTAATAAAAATAGACTTGTTATATTTGGAACATTTTATCTGAGAACACGTTGTCTCTTTAATGATGTCTTATATCTGCTTGTCAGGCAATGGGACACTTCCTGCAAAAGGGGCAGGCTCTCAAGAAGACTCAAAGCTGTGGCTGGGAGGGATCTGCAGCTGCTATGGGTAGAAGGAGACATTAAGATGATTTCTGGCTACCACAAAACTTTGCCCAAGCTGAGGGGAAAGGTTAACTTTCACGTGGTATGAGTTGCCTATAGGAATCTCTCTCCCTCCAATGACATACAGGAAAAAAATCCTTTTACTTGTCTTGTCTGTCGGCTAAAAGCAAAGCAAAACACACCCCATGATATTTACAGGTTAGGCTTTAGACAACTGGCTAGCCTCTCTCCTCCCTGGTGAATCACTGCTATTGATTTAATGACCTTTAATGCAGCATGCAAACAGCAAAAGTCAGCCTAGCCAAAACCATTGAAACCACCGGGAAATCCTCAGGTCTTTGCAGTGGTGTTGTCAGCCTGTAACAATGATGGACAGAGACTCTTTGGCAGCCCAGTTCAGGGGCAAATAAGACGAGATTTGCACAGTACTTAGCAGCTCTAAGTGACTATCTATGGAAAGGAGCAACAGCCAAGGAGACAGCGAGGCAGTGGACTTTAAATTATTAGAGAGAGAGATCATTTCCTTTCTTTCTTTACTCAAGAGGCTCCATCTGAACTCCTTTGGACGGTTGTGAGCCCCCAGCATAAGAGAAATTTAGGGCAGGTGAAGAAAAGTCAGCAGAGAGCCACTGAGATGGCCAGAGGGCATGAAGACAATATTCAAGGAAGGGCTGAGACAGGAGGTTGGGTTTGAGACCAGAGGAAGACTGGTGAACAACGTCCTTTATCAGGAGGAATCTGTCATCCCAGATCCCAAAGCTCCAGTTGGGCAGATTGTGCTGGATTCCACTGGAGAACTACCAAAAAAAGAGGATATTGATGATCTGGGTTTTTTTTTTTCCCCATGTCTCTCATGATAGACCCTCATGGAGTCTGTATCTCCTAGGTCTCAGTCTTGTGTTGAGCCATCTCTCTAGACTTGCCGTCCATTCTGATCTCAAAAACTACAGCGGGCCTCCTTTCAGAAGCTTTCTCGCAGAAACTTTCCTATGAAGACTTCTTTGACCAGGATAAAAATCTGATCAGCAAGTGTTCCATGTTCCTCAGAAAACAAAACCAAGATGAATGAGGAAAAACAGTGTTTTTCATCTGAAAATAGACAGTATTCACTGTAAGGCATTGCTTTATTGTCACTTTATTTTACAGGACAGGTGTCCCAAAATGGAAAGAATGAGAAACATGATAAAGCCCAGGATGAGAGAGACACAGGAATCAATTGACTTTTGAATCCTTCTTTATACAGTTACATTCGATAGCAGAAGTGTCAGACTGAATCTCTCAGCATTTTACTCCTCAGGGGCTTCATCACCTCCAGGCACAAACCATAGGACTTCTCTTGGAGTTTGGGACTTTCTGTAATCTGTAGTTGCAATTGCCTGCTGGGTTCTTAATACCATATATGACCAGACTGAGATACTAACAACTTTCTCATCCTTCTCTTTCCTGTCTAATTTTATCTGAGTAGTCTGAAATGTCCATCACCTGAGGGTATAAAAATGGTTGCCGATAAAGCTAACTGTACATATTTCCATCTGTTGTTGCTTCTTGCACTCAGACATTCTGCCTGTTTGGAGTTAATTGTACTTTGGCTTTACTTCTCATAAAGGACCCAAAGGACCTTGACCTTTGGCACTTATACAGCTTTTTTAGCATAGTCTCATGCACATGGATTATGCAGTATGTATGGAGAGGAAGTAGTTGGCTGAACCTGGCTTTGGAAGTCATGAACTCCAGAACATGTACTGGGATCTGAGGAGACCCTAAGAATTTAGCATTTCCATCTCATCTTGCAACATGAGCATCACCATTCTGATACAAAACACCTACAGATTTAACCTACCCTTGGGTGAAATGAATTCTCTCATAACTGTAGCTTAGCCCAAATAATTGTATGCGCTGTAGACACTTGACATGGTGGGCTAGATTTAATAAACTGGAGCTGCATAGACCATTCCTGTGGTTTAGCCTCAGAACCTCTCTATCAAAAACTTAGGAAATGAAGAGTTAAAAAGGAAATCCACATGTGTTTATAGCCAAACAGACTGTAATGAACGTGTGAAATGAATTACCAAGGAAAGCCATTGGTAAATTATGGTTTAAGCGTCAAGGCCAGTCAAAAAAACAGATTGAATGAGAAAATGAAAGAATTAAGATTCAGAAGGTGACAGTTACAGGCAGCTGACGGGCTTGTCAGAACCAGCATCCTTCTTCCCTACAGTGACTCATGGTTTTTATCTCTGTTACCGCATGTATCCTTTCAGAAAGAGAGCAGACCACCTGTGTGATGCTGAGCTTCCCCTCCAAGTGCATAGATGTGCCCATACTCTTATAAGCAGAAAGCTGTGTGGTCTGGGATTTCAAGGGGGAAATAAAAGTTGGATTCAAGATCCTGAGTTTTAATCCCAGTGGTTCCCAAAGGCTCGTTGCACCAAACCTGAGAAAGTCACTTGCTTCTAGCTGCAATTAAGGAATATGAGACCTTTGGGGAACCATGTTTTCTATTGAATAGATCTTTCTTGTTTCCTTGCTCCTTTCTAAGGAGGGTAATAAATGTAAAATGGGCCCATTGAGATGGTCCATCTTTATGTTTCCATTCATTTGCTTGTTTGTTTGCTTGCTTTGTCAAGTGACCCAGGCTGCAAGTAGAACCATTAAGAATGGCTTGCTCCCAAGGGCCTGAGAATAATCTCAAAAAATTTAAAAAAATATTTTAAGAGATGCCCAGATTCATGTGCAAAATTCCTCCCCAAAGATTCAGCTGCTGGTCCTTGTGAGCCAGCCCCAGATCTCACAACTACCACAGCCATGTATCTTTGCCCTACTTGTCTGACTCTCCTGGAGTCAATCAGAGCTGCTCGCCTGAAATCCTGGGCTCCTTGTTGTTGCTGATGGCTAAAACCTTGTGCAAGTCTCAGCTAAAGCAGGGTAAGAGACATCTATTACACTTTTCTGCAAAGGCAAGTTTATTCCTCTTCAATACTTTCGCAGGTTGGTTTTGAATAGCTGAGCAGTAAGGAATTTTCATCTCTGCAGATTATAAGGCTACAGACTGATGGGATCTTCTTGCCCTGGCTTAGCAATGTAGTCTTGTTATTCCAATCTGTCCTTACTCCAGTTTTACCTTATGTTCTCGAAACTGATAGCATCCAGAAATGTACAGGTGGCTTGCCTGACCAACACACATTGGCGGCTCGTGGGCATGCTGAGGCTCATTATATGCAAGAGTAATACTGGAGGCTGAGACGGTGCCAGGCTTGAATCTCCAGTGGAAAGGACAATTGTTTCTCAGGGCACTCTTTTGCATCATGCAAAATACAAATTTCTTCAAAACTTCTAGCCATGGAAGAAAGAAAAGTTTCTCCAACTGAAAACACGAAAACTTTCCATTAAATGCCAGATTGTGTGATACAAAGCACTGATGGCCCTCTGGCCACAGCTGCTTCTGTTTAGTCATAGTGTGAGCAAAGAGACACTCAAATAACACATTTGCACTGGAACAGCCCTTGCCGTAACTTGCGTTATTGCAGCTGGACTCACATCAAAACCCAATGCACCGTGTGGAAAGCAATTACCCACTGCAAAATGGTGGAATGAAAAGCACTCTTCAATATCCCCTTTCTTAATGGTGCTGAACCAGATCCGGCAACTCAACAAAATATTTGAGACACTTTCTCTCTCCTGCCCCCGCTTCCTTTCTTTCCTTCTTTTCCTCTGTTGTTCAAGCTGTATCGCAAAGATCCACCAGGCATACTAAACTGAGAGCAATTTTACCAGAGCTTTTATCAGCCCATCCAGGTTCTTGACTGGCCTGGCAAGAATTGTGTTGCTACTTATGAAACTGTGAGGATCCTGGTTAGGGGCCACATTGCACTAATTTACAGGACATAAACAGATATTGTGAGACCAGCCATGAGATATGGGGAGGATTCAGCTAAACTTCTTGCACAGACTTTGGGGCCCAGCTGGTGGCCAGACGTAACCAGGCCACATAGTTTTGAATCTGGGAAGGGATGACTGGGGGAGCTGTGGGAGCAAAGGACCGCAGAACCCACAGCAGAAAAATTCATGATGTGCAGCCTATTAAAAAAGATGAGTAAATTAAATGTTAGAGGTCCCGTTCCACAAAACAGGTGCTTGTTTTTCTCCAGCAAGACACATGCATGAGAAACAAACCACTGGGGACCAAAACGACAGTCTTGTGATGCAAAGGAGGGAGTTTGCCAAAACAGCTTTGCATTTTCAAGTGTGTGCAACGGTGTGCCTTATTTGGGAGATGCAGCCTGTCAAGTTCAAGTGAAATTAGATCATTGATTTTCTCCTGCAGGAAGCAAAGCAACATTTCCCAGCAGCCTAAAGAGTGGTGTGGTTTGAGGTTTTCTTATTATGATTATAATTTATATTTTTCCTAGCTGTTAAAATTTATGTCAAAGTACAGTGCCATTTGTAATCCAAATAATTTATAGTCTCTTATTTTTTTTTTAATTGTTCCTTTTGTTTTGTTTCCCACCAGTCTGTGGGAAAGAACCCGGCCTTTGGAATAAAACATCTCCATTCAGTAGCTTGGGGTCTTAGGCTCTTCTTTTGCCACCTTTAATACTTCTCTGTCACATACTAGCAGGCTAGAGAGCCAGTGCTCCAGCAAAAACCTACACCTCATTCTAGATGATACATGACATCAACTGAAAAGGTAGTTCCTGCCTCAAAGAGGTTGCTACCTATGCTATATGGATGGGCACCAACAAAGCAAAGAGCACGCAGAAATAGTACTCCATGTGGAAAGATATTCAGGTCACCCAATTTCAGATACCGCTCCTTGCTGTCCTTCACTGCTGTCATCTCAGCATGTGCCATGCAAACACTCTGATTTCCCATCCTACAGCAATTGCTAGTTTGCCAAAGGCACACTTTCTTGATGCAGTCTTACCCCAAAGGGCAACACTTGTAGCACACCAACCATGCAGCACACCAACCCGATAAGTGTGTCAGAGTATGTGCCGCCCATCACAAGTGATAACCTGGAGTGGCAATTTGCAGGGCATGCAAATTATTCCTCACCAGCTGAGCTGTGGTAACTGCCTGGTGTGTATAAGGTGGATCTGCTTTTTCTGAACCACCGAGGAGGCTGAGGCTGGTCGACATCACGGGGATCTCCCCTCTGAGAAGCAGCTATGTGTCAGGTTAGGCAGGGCCAGAGCCAGTGAAGATCTAACCTGTCCGTGGAAGATGCTCAAGGCCTTTTAAATGAGCAAGACATGAGGACGACATCTCTGCACCCGGGAGGTGGATACTCAGCAGTTTTGGGGACAGGGCACAGAGCAAAGAAGAGGAGCCGTGTCTCGAAAACTGCATCTGAGAAGCCCTGTCGTAGTGAGTGCATGAGGAGTCAGGGGAGGTTAAAAGGGGAGTGTGCCGGGAAGGCAGAAGGAGCTAGCGAGAAGAACAGCAAACAAGCACGCTAATTGCAAGAGCAGCAAGGAAAATATGACAGGGAAAGGAGTGGAGGGGAAGCTGGAGGGGCCCCATCAGCCTGCTGCTGGGTCGGGTGCAAATGGTTTCAGCAGAGGCAGCTCACAGCTGTAGGGAGCAGGTGCAAGGGCAGACGGATGCTGCCCCGAACCTGGGGAGAAGGCTGTAGGCAGGAAGGAAACCGGTTTTCCCAAGCTCCAAACAACAGCACGCGAAAGAGGGCGAAGGAGGGAAAGCAGCATTCAGACAGAGCAGAAACAGTTCTGTCACTCTCCACTTCAGGAGCATGATGGGCAGATGAAAGATGAATTTACTTCAGCCAGGCTTGTCAGATGTTTCTGAGCTGTGGGACTTATCAGCTGTCAGACCAGAAAAGAATAAGCTAAACAAAAAGCTTTCACAACCCTCATTCCCAAATCTGTGCGTCATAGTGTGCCAGGAAAAATTATTTCTGGCCTTTTCTTTTTCTTTTTTTCTTTCTTCCCCCCCTTTTCTCTGCTACTACTAAATACTTTTCCCTTTCTCTCACTGGACAGCTGGAGGGAATCCAGACGGCTGCTGTTCTTGTGGCTGCACACTGAATGCAATGGGGGGAGGCTTGCAAATGGCTTCCCAAGCAGCCGGACACAGTGGTGGTGAGAGGTAGTCTGTGTGCAGGGAGCAGAGGGCTTTCTCTGGACTGAAATGCAGGGGCAATGGCAGTGCGGGTATTCAGGGCTTCCTGTCTCTTCATTCTTCCATTATCTACCTCAAAACCTTCCGCTCCTCTTCCTCTGCTCCGCCTCCTTTTAAGGGCCAGCCTGTTCAGATGGGTGCCACCACACAAAGGCCCGGACGTCTGCACCCAGCGGTCTTACTGGTGGGTTCAGTGGGTAGCTCGTTCTAATGAATTCCTTTTAAGCTGGAGTCTGGAGGTAATTGCCAGTCCAGATACTCTTGACTAACTCCGATGAATACCCAGGACTGGGCTGGAAGAGAAGGAGGTTAAGAGGAGCTCTGCTGTGCCAGACCAACACTCCACTGATGCCCCAGAATCAGCAAGTAGATCCACAGGACTCTTGAGGACTTCTCCAGTCAAATTATATGCTGATCCAGTGTGGTGTCTTCTCTGCAACAGAGGCTTGGTTGCTGGTGAATAAGACTGGCATGGAGTGGTCCTTCCCTTGCATGCTTCGTGTCTCAGCAGATAAAACTCAGACAAACACATCCAAACCACAGGCTGCTCAGCCTTTCAATCATTCTTGATGGCATTTTAAAGTGTGTCTAGGTTATTTTCTAGGTTATTCCTCTTTTAGTGTCCAAGAGGGTCTGAGGAGCAGGGTTGGAAGAGGAGAAAATGGGTTATCAGCCTGACATAATGCTGAGGCTGGCTTGAAGAAGGAAACCAAACCTCACATTCTTTGTCCACCAGAGACAAAGGGGTCATGCTTCTCCCCAGGTTATCATGGCATCACGGGTTACTAAGCATCAGCTAAGCTATTGTATCAGTCCACATCAGCAGTCTCAGCTGTAACAAACACAGGGGAGTACGGCAGGGCATAATAAGTAAAAGAAGGGTCTAAGCTAAGTTGCGTAACTCTGTGCCTGCTTCAGGCCAGCAGGAAACACCCAGGTGGTTCTGTTAGCTCTGCTGATGCCTGGCAACTTGCCGTGCTCTTTATCATTTGATTATGACCATCACAGTCAACCTATGGACTTGGTTGACATTTTCCCCTCCCTTGTTTTCCTCTGCACTTTGGCTGTCTCTTTGCATCCTGTCCCTGGTTTGTTTCTGTCAATTCTTTAAACAGCTGCTGGGTTCTGCTCCAGAGGTGGCTGCATTCCAGCGGTGAGGAATGTGACTCCTGACATATGGGAAAGCTGGTGCCGTGTGTCAGGAGCTGTGAAGCTGAGAGATGCGACACATCCAGGGTCAGCTTGTCAGCGCTGTGCAGCCCCAGGAGAGGTCCCAGTTTGGACATCCATTTTATTACCTTCACGTGCTTCAGCTTCATTTCTAGCAACAGTTCCTTGTGTTCATTTCCCGGCTCATAACCAAGTCACCCCCTCTGAAAGTCTCAGCAGTTGCCATACACCGAATAGGCTTCACACGTGAAATCCCATGCTGGAAATGACCCTCAGTGGTCAACTGCAAGCAGCACCAGGGAATGGAGCTGCTGAGCGTGATCCTAGTGTCAAGTATCCAAGCAGCTGGGCTGCTCTTTGCTTTCCCCATGCTGTGTTAGGGAGGGTCATGCTGCATTTGCCACGCTGGGTTGGGTCCCCATTTTCAAAATACTTTCTGGGCTTCTCAGGATTCTCTCTCTGGCTCCCTCACTCATCGGTAGACGCTTCTTCCCCACATCCCTCATCTCTCTGTCTTGCAGTCAGCTGGTGCCAATGGCCTCCACAAAGAAGGGCACCTTGACCCATTCAGTGCTGCCCCTTGGGTCCAGCAGGCTCCAGTGAGTCTGAAGCTTCCTCTGCTTTTTCCCAGGACAGAAACTGGACTGTGCAACAAGGCATCAGTGGGTTTGCTGTATTCATTTTTTTCTCTGCTGTTTCACAGGCCATCTTCTGAGTTCTCATGGACCAGCAGTGGTCCATGAACCATCAGCTAGGAGAGTCAGCAGTAGAGAATATAGGCTATGACTCAGTTTCCCACAACCCAATTCCATTCATGCCAGTACGAACCAGTGTCAGTATCATGAGCTCCAAAGCTCCACATCCTGATCACTGGCGGTGGACAGTGATGCTGTTAGCATGGAGGAACATCACAGTACTGTGAGGAGGCCAAAAGCATGGCAAGTACAGCAGAACTGAAGCCACTATATCTAGCAGGAGATTTCTTCTCCCCGCTGACAGCAGGAGAACATGAAGTTCCACCCTTTCCAGCCGAGAAGCATCTCCCACAGCCCCTTTCCTTTAGCCGATACACTGCCTCTCCTTCCACTTCTCTCCAGAAGAGCTCTTTTCAAGAGCTGCCTCCAAGGACTCTCTGCTCAGTCCTTTCTCCAAGCTGTTCACTGCAGCCTCACCCATAGAGCTTATCAGTTAAGCCTCAGAGAGCCTCATCTGCTTCTCCCCAGGAGCTGCATGGTCATTTCCATGGACAAATATCCCCACTCCACTGAAAGATCAGCCTATAATCAGGACACTTAGGGCACACTTTGTAGCAGATTCTCATGAAAGCTGTTGGTGGCCTCAACTCAGCTTGAGGGGAGAGGAGCAAAAGGATCTTCAGCAGGGCCCACAGAACAGGTCCCACTGCCATTTCCTAGGGCCAGGAGCAGACTTTGCTCAGATAATCCTACTGCCAGGACACATAGCAGAGAAACAAGGCTCTACAGCAGGGTCAAACCAAGATTTAAGCTCTGTACACCTGGAACATGCTCTAAATTGCTGGAAGCCCAAGAAGAACCATCTTGCTGGCAAAGAAGGATTGCCATCCCCAAGCAGTGGGCTGCCAACCCCCAGAAATTATATGGTGTGGAGATCCAGTTATCCAGAATGGAAGAATATAACTTTTTCTCTTCATGAGAGCAGGATTTCTTATCATCATATTCCGTATGCTTCACTTCTGTCCCTCAGCTGGAATAGGGCAGAACAGCACAGCCTGTGTGTACTTTAGCCTGTAACAATGGGGACATTTCTTCAGGGATGAGAGAGAAATTCACATAAAATTAAAAAGGACAGACTGTTGGGACAGCCCAAAGTACAGCTGTAAGCCAGAGGTACAAACATGTTCCTAGCCTCCAGGAACAAGGAAGAGGGCAAAAAAGGCAGGCACAGAACCAGGAGTGGCACATGGGTGCTCTGCACTTCGCTATCCACCGCCTACAAGTACCACTAAAACGCAGTCAACCAAACTTTTACATCAGGAAGAGGAAATCCATGTCTGTCCAGAACCATTCCTTGGGAAATTTCCACAGCAGCCTCTCATCCAGTGAACCAGCGCAGCCTCTTCCTTCTCATTATTCACTCATGTAACACCTCTACAAACCCTGCTCCTTGCTTACTTCACTCCCCGCTGTTCATTCCCCTGCAAGATGGGCGGCAAAGCCCTAAGCTCCAAAGATAACGCTGTGCCAAAGCACTTAGACATGGTTATGTCTGGACATGGAACATTTCTCTCTGATTCTCAGTGCTATTGTCTGAATATGTCACTGCTTGCATGGAGATATGACTTCTTAAGTCCTTTATGAAATAGGACAGGGCTTTTGCTCACCCAGGGAAGCTGAGACACAATAGGACCTATCCAAACTGCCTCCCACAGCACCTAAAACAGACTTAAAAGCCTACTGTGATGTCGAAGTTCAAATGACCAATTGAGAGGTTCTGCCATCAAGGGTTTTGGGGAACTTGAATCACATCTGGGATTACTGGAAGGGCTGAGGGTTGCACTCGAGACTCTCATACCTTGCTCTGCTGTCTCAAACATACTAAAGCTGGAAGGTTATTACCATCTCCTGAACATTGTTATATTTAAGTACACAAGGACAGGTATAACTTAAAGATGGCCTCAAAGCAAAACAGAAGTACCTCTGATACAAACAGAGATTGAAAAGAAATATAAAATCAGTCAGAATTAGTTGGAAGCTCTTCTGGACTAAAAGGCTGGGTGGAGGATTTTGGACATACCAAAAAAAATGAAAGAAATTTAGTAGTGGCACCTGTGGCTTATCTTAAAATCGCCTTCATACTACTGGAGTGTATATGGATAAAACACAACTCAGTATCACAACCTAGCAACAGAGATGTTGGTGATACAAACACGATAGCATTATACCTACAGCAAGAACAAGAGGCTGAAACTACTAAAGCAAAAGTGTTAATTGAATCAATCAACACAAGCCACAAGCTGCTGATCTGTGTTCCCTATAGCAATGATGAAAACGCCACTGCTGAATATGTACAAATCCTTGCCAGAGGTAAAGTTGGTGCTGTAAAGTGATGCACCTGCAGTGGTGTCAGTGCTACACAGTTTTTTCTCACTCATGAAGGAATATGCCATTTTACACCAAAGGATCAGAAGATTAACTGCGTACAGTTATTGCAGAGTCTACGAGAAAACAAACTATAGCACAATGCTATTCTTGTCATGGAGCCAAATGGCAGCAACTTCTTTGCTGGCCAATGCATTCAATCCTACATCTACAGGACTGCTTTCTTGGGCCAGAAAGTTCGAGTATGGTATTAGACAACAAGAGATGTTGGTTTTGGTTGGGTTTTTTTCTTGTACTAAGCTAACACAATAATATATTGCAGCTTATGCATTGTTTTTCCTGGCTTGACTTTATGTTGGCTCATCAAATTGTGACCATCACCACCTGCCAGGATGGAGGAGATGTTTTCACAGGCAGATCATCTAATTTATGTTATTATTTTCTAGGTTCATGTATTTCAGGACCACTGCAATAAACTATTCCAATTTCAAGAGTAGGACAGACTAGAATCAAGAGTGTAAAATTTCAATACCGTCACAAGTAGGGCAAGAGCACATCTCTACAACTGCAAGAGGGTATTACAGAGGTCTAAACAGAGAAGATGAATAGGAGGTGATTCTAGCTGGGCCCTCATAATATAAGGCTGAAAGGAGATAGCCTCATAACAAAGAAAACGAAGCACTTCACATAATGCATCATTGAACAGTTCAAGTCTGACACCAGATGTTGAGGAAGTAGAAAGCTTGCATGGACTTAATACCTGAATAGACAGATTAATGGAAAAACAATCCATCAAGGGCTCCTAATCACAGATACAGCACCTCTGAGCCACCAGATGCTGGGAGAGTTACCTGTGAAGCATCATCCTTCCCCAGGCACCCGCTGTTGGCTTCTGTCAGAGAGAGAGGTTGTGACAGCTGGACTTTTGGTTTGATGTGGCTCAGTGTCTCTTATACAGAAACCACTGACAGGCCACACTGAATTTTCAGGACTATCCTGAGCCTGAGACTAGTCTTTTCATCTGTGTCTGTAGGCAGTGGATGTGCCAGCATGGTCCAAGGTCAAACTTCACTGAATCTGGGGCTGTATGTGCTCCAGCAGGCTTCATCCCTCCTTCCCCAGGAAGTGGCTGAACAGATGTGAAGTGGGTTGATTTGCGAGCTCTTAATTCTCCCAATTGTTCCCAAAACCATGCTTCAGAGCAGTGTAGACGCAGCCCTAGGGACTTGTGCTCTTCTGTTTGAAGTACAAACCCTTCACATCAGTTGTCTTCTAACCTTGGAAAAATACTTAAGGCACTTAAGTGTGAAACCAAGCGAGTCTCTCCCTTCATGCCTGCCAGGAAGCACTCCAGAGGGGTGGAATTTGTTTTTCCGATTAGACTTCACGCAGCATGACCTTTGCCATCTCCAAGCCAGGTCGGGCTGATTAATGGGCTGTCGTCTCAGCACAATGAGGTCCAGAGGGGTGTGGGGTTGCTAGGACATTTTCCTAACAGCTTCTGCAGGAGAATCACTTTTGGATCGCTCTGCACCATTAAACAAAGAACCTGGGGGTCTTTAATTTATCAGGTGGGAAGTGAGGATAATTACTTTTCAAGCAGCCGATATACCCAACGTGCACTCACAGCGGAAGCGAAGCAGGGAAGTTGGGGGATTCAGACACTGTTTACATTCCGGTGAAACTGGATCTCAGAGCTATACACCAAGCTTGGGAAGGGAGTGTCGGACCGGGATAGAGAGGAGGACAGGCTGTTATATAGAGTGACTGACAGATTAATCTAATAGTCTGGACTCTGAGGCTCCACAGGTGTTCAGACCAGTGGTCGGACCAGCCAAGTTTTCAGACAATAAATCCAAAACCTGCATGGGGCCATCGTGACTAATTTTGCTAGGGGCAACATCAGGTGTGTGATAGGATATGGGTCCCCCCCTGCAATGACCGAAAGGATTGAGTGAATATTGAGACCGTTTTGAAAAATTAATTTCTTGCCCCTTTCCTACCTCTCTCTGGTTTTGATATCACACTTTATTGTCAGGATCTTCGGTCATTACACAAACATAAAGAGAATCAAAGCCTGAAGGGGGATGACACTTTCCCTTCTCCTGAGCAGAGGGCTGGAATTGTTTCCTGTCACAACAGGACTGTAGTTACTGTTTATTTAACTTTCAGGGGAGGGTTTGAAAGCATCAATGTTAGATGACAGTCTCACCCTAGAAAAGCTTGTTTTATATCTTAGCCTGGGATCCAGGACCTCTCTGTGCTCTTCTCCAAAGTGCTTTGACCAGTGACTGGTCTCTGGAACTGGGATGGGTCAGCTGTACCCCAGTGCGAAATCATTTGGGACGAGCACAGACAGTAAGACACAATGGATTCCTCCCAGCTAAGGCTGTCTGAGAGGCAGGACCAGCGAGGTTTGCTGTCATGCTCAGGGAGATAACAATTGGGAAGGAAGCAGCTGGAAAAAAAAGAGAATCTAAATGTGCTTTTAAATCCCTAGGAAAAAAGCTTGGGAACTGACATCTTTAGCAAATAGGCAGATCTCTGTAGGAGGCACAAGAGGGATGGGCCAGACACAAATTCTTTATCTGAGAGGAAGAGTGACTGAAAGCTTGCCGTGAGTGATGCTGGTGACCCTAGCATACAGCCTTTCCTCCCATCCAATGCAACCAGAAGACACAGAAGACTCAGTATTTTGAGACTTGGAGCCTCTTTGTGTGCCATCTCTCCCTTGGATGTGGAGGGCTATCACTGAGCAACAGCCCATTCCCCTGCTCTGCACCGTCCCATGGGAGCCATGTAAATGTCATACCTCTTCCAGACTTTAGGTGAAACCAACTCATCAATGATATCTTAATAATATTTAACAGATGCACGCACCTCCCCTGGGCTCAATAAATGCATTCTGGGCTCATCTCCTATCCCTCTTAAAAACACTAGTTAAAAGAACAGAAGGGGGGGTGGGGGGGGAAATAACCCCAGATGCAGTGCAGTGCCTTGCGGGATGAGGTTTGGGTCTCAGAGCCTTCCTCATGCTGAAACCCCCTGCAAGTGAAATATATCTCACTTGGGGTGAGAGGTAAAGAGCTGGTGATCTATCAGCTGCTAAAAGGTATCAGCACCAAACAAGGAAGGGAAGAAGCAGGCCCTAGGGGGGACAGGCGGGGATTATTCAGCAGCACAAGCAGCGGTGCTAGCGGCAAAGGCGTTTACGGAGGCCATCAATCCTCCTGCTTCTAGGTCTGGGCGGCCCATCAGCTGGGATCAGGCAAGAGTTTCCTCCCCTGCATCATGCAGCACCGGTGCCAAGGACCTGAATTATGATGCTGAGTAGCATAGGGGAAAAGGGCTCTGTATTTTGAAATATCCAGTGTTGGCTTGCCATTAAAAACAGTATAACAGGTTGCATGGAGCACCAGACTGGGATCTCCAAGTCTTGAAGGAGTAGGATGGCTGCAGGTGGCTGCAAGACAGTTGTATCTAAACACATTGCATTTGTGTTTCCAGCATCCTGCGAGGAAAGATGGGATGGTATCATTACTCCTTTCTCTAAACTGGCAGCAGAGGTCCACAGGGATCACAGGAGGCCCCTGAATGCCAAGGAAGCCACCTAATTTCTATCCTTTCCCCGCTCCTTTCCCCAGGGTGGTGGAAGGAGTTCCTGATCCATGACAAAGACCAGGCTGCAGATGCCCCTTTCACCCATTGTCCTGTTTCCCCCTGTCTTCCACAATTGCCCTGTGCCCCAAGTGTTGTATCATATGTGAGATCTTTAGGCAGAGGATCATGGTTTTGCTCTGTGCTTGCGCAATGACTAGCAGCTAAAGCCATTCCCCATTCAGAGCTCAGAGGCACTAGCTCAACAGTACTAGAAATAATAAAATACCACAAGCACAGTGTAGTTTCAGTAAAGAAATCTAACCACACGTGAGCAGGGGGAATTCAGCTTTCTGGTGGAAACAGAAAGGTAAAGCAAAACTCTTAAGGCTAATGAAATTTTCCTGGCTGTCATCAGGGCTGCAAAAAAAATGGGCTTTTCCTGTTGATTTTACTATTTCCTCAAGCCGGTAATTATTTCCTTCATTTGCTTTAAGCTCTCACACCTTATCCTAGTAATCTCAGAGGCTACAAGGATCCCACTCTGTATTTGTCAGAGACATTTTGACAAGGTCCACTTAGATACAGGAAACCTCTCTGTACTTTCATATGAGCAAAGTCATATCAGCAAATTGTCAGTTCCTTTGGGAATTTATATGGGCAAAAAGTCAGTTCCTGGTATAATGGCACTAGATAGGCATCTTTAACTTCCTCAGTTTTTCTTCTTGCTTAACAGTAAAGTTTTCAGATGATTAGAAAGAGATGGGCATCTCCTCCACACACACACATGCAGTTTGTCAGCCTATGAATTTAACTGAATCATGAACTTACCTGCATCTGATAAAATGGGATCCTGACTTAGGACACTGATCTTCCAGGGACTTTAACACAATCACAAATCATGATTATGCTACATGAAGCTTTGGAGATTCAGCTCACTAAATCACCAGTTATCTCCATATTATCTTAGCCGTTCACAGATCTTCACCAGTTGTGAAGAGTGTGATTGGGTAAGGCTGGAGATAATCTCTTGGTCCTCTGTCTTCTGAATGGAGTGGCCACTTGGTCGAGGTAGGAGAGCTGTGACCTCCGCAAGGGCCTTGAGAATGGGCATCAACAGGGCAAAATGGTACTTAACAAGTGAGAAAGACTGTGTTAGAAAGGTGTAAAATGTTTGTAGCCTAGTCAAGAGCTTTGAGCAAGCAGATGGCTTGACTGCAGCACTACCAAGTCAGTTCAAATGGTTTCACGGCTGTGAACATCTCAGAGGAACCTGTTTGCAACACCCACCATGGTACATATGCTTAAATAACACCACTTGACCTGACAACTACACAAACAGAATCCCCTTTAGAGGACCGTCTTGTAGCACCTGCCAAAGATCCTCCTGAACCTCTAACGCAAGGTCTAAGTGAAGAGATGGGGAATCTAACACTACACCCACATGCTGTCTAACCCCACAGAGAAAACACAGGCAAAGTGAAATCCTTCCCAATCTGTCATCCACAACCAACCTGCCAGAAAGTAGCACATATATCTGTAAACACACTGTGGCAAGGGAAATGCATTGTTACTACACCTAAAAACATGCTTCCGTTAGGACAGAGGATCAAAATGTGTTTGAAGCTGGCCAGCAGGGTCTCCAAAGTATGTGCTTCCTAAGAACCCTCATTCCTTTCTACTGTAAGCATTCGGCATGGCTTAAATCAATATTGCCAATGCAAAATCTGTTCTTCATCAATGGCACAGTGTTAAGGTGAGTCTATACTTGGCCTTGCGTTTCTGTTGGGATGGACGTCAATCGTCAGCCGCTAGGACCATGATCTAATTCTCTGGAAGACAGCAGTGAGGTTACTGGGGGCAGTTCATTCGTGTGGGAGTTTTTCTGCATTTGTCACTGGATGAAGACAGATTTTTGCAATACATCATATCTTTTACAACCTTTCTGTTCCCCGGGTAAGTGCTGTTCTGGTCAGAGTAGCAGAATTTGACAGCCCTGCTCCGAACCTCTTTCTCTCCAGCTCTGCCAGTTTAATTAACAAATGCTGAGATGAAGAGTTCAGTTTCTTACCCTAGCTATGTCCAGGGTCTAGCACAGTGGGGCTTCGCTGATGACAAGAGCTTCTAAGTGTTATGCCAGTCGAAAATACTATAATACTTTATCATTGGTAATGTTGGTAATTGCTCTTGGGAATAGTCTGGGTATTTTCAGGCTTAGATGCTGCTTACAGATGTGGAGCCTAAGTAGAGTGTCTACATGCAAGCCATGGGACTAAGCTCCCAAATAATCAATGGAAATATAACAAGAACTGTCAATACGTAACCAAAGAGCTGGCCAGATGACCAAACTGAGGTGTCTACTCTATCTGCTTATAAAACATATTAATATATAGCTTAGAGAAAAGAAAGAGAGGATGTGATGTCTAGGATACCTCACAGATCTGTGAAACAAAAATATTGGCTAGAGAGATGGCAGCAGATTAATCCTTTCTCACAGAAGAGGTGATTCATCAGAGATAGAAGATGAGGTACTGTCACTGTAAATAAGGGAAAGATGAGACAACCTGGGATAAGAGAACTTTGCCCATATATTTGGCCTTAGTACAATGCACCTCAAAATTCAGCTGTATTGTTGATCTGAAAATGCAGGACAGGTAGAGTTCACTGGGGGGACAGTTCATTTATAGCAGAGGATGTTAAGTCACTGCTCTGAATTAACCAGTAATGGGAAGAGGACACCAGTAAGGACTGTTTGTAGGCATCCCTATGAAATACGCCAGGGAAGAGATGGAAGAGATTGCTCAGTCCAGATCAGAGACATCTCCATCACCAAAGCTACCAGACCAAGCCTGCAAGCTCAGCCGAGGAAGGTGATCTACTCTTCCTTTCTCGAGGCTCCCCGCTGCGATGGGGGAAAGCTGTTTCCTTTTCGAGCCTCTCTGCCTGGTCTATGAATTAAGACACTGCTCTCCAGGGATATCCATCTGGAATGCATCTGACATGTTTCTCCGGTGTTACATTTGGCTCATGGGAATTGCTGTCCTCCCAAATAAGTTCAGGGTTCCATCTACCCCATCTGCCTGTCTCCGACAACAGACAACACCAGATGCTGGAGGTGAAGCTTCAGGAAACCCCTGTGGTCAGGAGTTATAGGATATCCTGCCTAGGGAGACATTTTCCTTCAGAAATCCTATTGCTGAATGTTAACGAATGGGCTGGAACGTGAGGTTTCTGCCTTCTCTAAGAATATGTGCCTATGAGCAAACACAAGAAGTTGCTATTTATGGGTTACCCTCCCTCAGCTGAGCTGCTGTAAATAACCATATATGCCGATGGCCTGCTCCTGCTGAGAGAGAAAATGTGTTATCTTAAAAACTCAATGAACTCCTACTTCAACACTGGGTCTTCTAAAAGAAATAAACTGCAATAAAATAAGAGTTTGGCTCAAGTTTGATCAGTCCCATCCATCTGAACACACCCCACTGTTCCTGAATCAAGTATGCATTGAGGCAAGATCATACTGGAATTGCACAGCAAGTGAAACTGTGAGAGCTGGCGGTGTTAGGTACAGCACTTTCACAACAGGGCATAAATCTTCTCTGAGAGCAGGAGGACAAAGGGAAGGTAAAAAGGAGAGGAAAAACAAGGTGCTGCTCTTATTTTCTGTAAAGGATCCAGACAGAAAATGCAAGCTTGAAGTCTTGACATGATGTGCTTAGATTCATACTTTTGTTTTACAGAGAGAAAAAAATAATGAAAGCCTTACATTCCACAGTAGCAAGTCAGGACAAAGATAAGACTGAAACCATGTCTGCAGGAGGAGAAACTGCAAAGGTACAAGACAGTTACCAAGAGAGAAAGGGAGCCAGTACTGTGAGGGTGTGAGCTGTACCTGCAGGGCTGACTACTGGGAGATGGAAAGTAACCTTCCAGTAAAGGCCTGGTCCACAAAGCAGTGGGGGTGCCTGAATCCATGGGTTCCCACTGATTAATTCCTTGCTCTGCAAAGGAGCTGAGTGAAGATAATGTTTAGGAAACAGCGGGAAAATGCACATTCTGCAGTTCCATGGACTTCAGCACTGAATGATGTAGCGATCAGCACAGTGTCTGACTGTTTGCATCTACTGTAGAGTATTGAATGGTTGAAATCTTGTCAGCAGCAGTGAGAGCAAAGGCCAGAGTTTCAGGGGGAGGGGTGTTATACACCTGATGGATGAGAAAAGGCTAGGTCTGATGCAGTGCTGTTGGACTCATTCACAATTCTCTACCTTGTGCCAGTTCTGATCCGGCAAAACCCAACAACGCAACTCTCTGGATTTTCAGATCCCAGCAAGTGTCCTATCCTTGGCACTGCTGGATGGAGTCAGGCTAGCTTAGCCAGCAGGTAATGAGTAGCTAAGCAGGTCATTCGGCAGCCAGGATGCCTGATGAATCCCGAGTTCCTATGGCTTTGTGCCTCATGAGTCATCACCCATCCCGATTAGCTGGTGTCAGAAAAGGCTGAGCACATGCCCTGGATTTCCCTGGACAAAGGCACTGAAGGAGTTTCCCTCCTTCAGTCAGCTGCTCATCTCATAATATGGTCCAGTGCATGAGATGATGTTATGGGGGAAGAAAGACAAACCCACACCGTGTAGTCTTGTTGCTTTAGGAATGAGGGTGAACAAGGTAACAGCCCTCCCTGAAACGACTGCCACTAAGAAGTCATCCAGTCCTGGTCTGCATCTGAGACAGAGTCAACTCTACCAACCCTTGCCAGACAAAGTCCCTGTCCTGCTCTTAGGGAATCCCAGACTTGACACATTTCCAGCCTTTCCCAGCAGCTTGTACGGTTTCGCTGTTATCCTGTTCACCTTAGGAAGAAAACATAACAGTGAAGTGAGTAAGGCTCTGAGCAGCCTGACCTAACCTCAAAGTTAGCCCTGCTTTGAGCAGGAGTTTAGCTTAGAGACCTCCTGAAGTGCCTTTCAACCTAAACTGTCCCAACCTAAACTGCCTCTCCAAGGGGACAACCACCACAGGAGATGTGCCACAATGTTCCTGCTGTCTGGATGCAATCAGGCAGTGAAACGCTAAGCCTCCGCAGCAACGCGCTGGTTTGATTGCTGAAAGACAGCTGCCTCCAGCGAAGGTGGAAAAGGCAGTCTCCATTTCTTGGGTTTATTTAATCCTTCCCAAGCCTGTGCCAATCAACACAAAAGAGCTTCTCTCAGCAGGGGGAAAAAAAAAAAGAAAAAAAAAAAAAAGAAAGAAGAAAGAAAGAAAATTAAATAAGCCCTCTTTCAAGGATCTAACCATGCTGTCAGCCTAACACTTGAAGCCTAACTCCTGAGGGCTACCTTGTATCTCATCTCTCCTCTTGCCTTTCAGATTCTGGATTTCTCTTTTCCCCTGCTCCCATTACAACAGCCCAGCCTTCGAGCCAGTCCTGGCATCTCTCTCCCTCTTGTGCAATGTTTGCCTACTACATGATCCCCTCTCGAGCAAGAAGTTTCTCCTCCTATAATGAAAGCTGACAGCAAACAGGGACCAAGGCTCTTTTTCTGCAAAATGCACACACCTCACAGATTCCTACATGCTTCTTGCTGTTGGCCATAATAAACTCTCCTGGCAGTTGTAAGCAGAATTAATGCATGTTTGAGTCCCCAGCTAGGGGGGCTGATGGAACAGCAGATAAAACAAAAACGACTATTATATTTCCAAAACAGCACTAGGGGAGATGTCTTTCCATGTGACACCACATCACAAGAAATCACATGGATTTTTGCTAATGTGAAGCTTCAGGGGATTATTGTGTGAAGCAGAGAGGCAATGGCTTTCTGTAGTTCTGCATCTGAGTCATTTCCAATTGTCTATGCTCTCACACGTATCAAAGGCTAAATCTGCAAAAATTTGGCCAGGATATGGGGCATTCAGGAAGGAGATATTTCCAGGATAAGATCTAATAGGTATCATCTTTGAGACCCAATCATTGCAGGTTACTACAGCACAGAGCTTATTAGGTAAGTCTAGCAGGGTCCAAGATTGCTTTGTGTCCTGTGCACTCATGGCCAAGTTGACCATGAGGTAGGATGTGTCTTCCTTTCCCTTTTCCTTCTCCTTCCAGGATGGAGAATGAACTGAGCTCCCACAACAACCTCCCTCCCAAGAGATCCCACACACATTTTCCATAGCAACCTTCTCCTCTTTGCTGGATACCAGCTATTTAATGGAGGTGAAACATGTGGGCTATTTAAACACAGTCTCAATCTTATACAGAAGCTTAACCCAAGGGGTCAGAAGTACTTCCTCCAGCCAAACAAGCAGGATGTCTTTGGGAAGAGCAGCATGCAGTTACCCAGGCAGGAATTGGGTAAAGGCAACAGGAGCCTTTCCTGCAACACTTTTCCACAATGTTTTTAGTGACTGAAAGGAGTTCTGTGTCCCTTTGCTATGTATTGGTATGTGCCTCTAAGACAAAGATTCATCTCTCTCTCTCATCCACTGCATGAACAGCTGAGTGTGCACTAGGAGGCCGTATTAACCCAAACTGCAGAGCTCTCAGTGCTGCAGTGAGATGCTGAGAACTCATCTGGATGAATTAGATGCAGAAAAGCAACAAATTCAGTTCAGAGTTCCTGAAGATACCTCCTCTTCAGTATCCAGCTGAAGACTTCACTGCTTTTCTTGCAGTCTACACAGCAAACATTTGTTCAGCTTGGGATGCTCAGGCCATTTGCATTACCATACAGACACTGTGCTACAAGACTCTCTTTGAAAACAGCATCTTCTCTTTTCCAAACTAGCAACCTACAGGATAATTCAGCCAAACAGATTTAGCACTCTTGCCTTTAGTGGATTTTAGAGAAGTACTGGCAATGCTATCAAATATCCAGGGTATAAATGCCTTGTGCACTGAGTAGACCCACTGAGAGACCATCCTCACACTGGAGATATTATAACAATACAAAGAGGATAACACAATGAGAAGAGGGTAGTGTTTCCCCAAGGAAAATGCCTCGCTGTAGCAACAGTGGTGAGGGCAGATTCTGGAGGTACCTGTTTCTCTCCATTAGCTTGAACCTCCGGGGTCCCTTCCAACCTCAGCCATTCTACGATTCATCTCTTTCCAAGTCTATTCATCCCTCTCATCACTTGAATTAGCCACTTTTGTCAAAGCTTCTAGAAAACTAACAGAACTTCATAATTCAAAGCCCTGCCTCTTTAAATAGCACAGTGTCCCCAAAAGATGAAAGTCAGTCCCACACAAATGGCTAGTACCAGGAGTTAAACAGCTTGCTGAACTTCTGCTAGTTCTGTCTTCATGGCTGACTTCCACCCTCCAAAAGCTGGGCTCACACAGATCTGTGTTTCTGCTCACAGTGCAAACATTTCGCCTTTCTCCCTTTGTTCAAAACTGCTGGAAAAGGAAGACTTCATCGATCATTTGAAACCTTGGTGATTGTATTTTTCATTTCACAAGAGGATGGAGGGGGTGGATATTAGACATTGCCTATGGCAAACCAGTAGTATTTCACTATCTCTGTGATGACAGGTTTCCAAAACCTTCATAATCTGCTCATGAAAGAACACACTGACCATGAACTTGTTTCTTCCAACCTCATTTGCCAGCTTTGACCCTAAACCTTCCTCCTGGTTTAGGATATTGGCAGAAATATTGCTGTTGGGATTAATCTCTCTCTCTCGCTAACTGACCTCTGGAAGGGAAAACAAGGTTTGCCTTACAGGGAATTAAGAAGAAGTTTGCAAAGCACCCAGAAGATGATTAGTGAGCCTTTTCTCTATTCACAGCAGTGTCACTGAAATTGAAATGTATCACATGAGGACTTGGACCCAAAAGGAGCAGGAAGCATGAAGCAGTTTTTCTGTTGGAATCAGTTTCTCAATCTCTATGTTTTACCGTTTTGGCTGGGAGAGGAGAATGGAAGCCACAAGTGATGTGTCTGTAGCCATGGAGTGGCTGAGCTCTGGCTCTGAAACTACAAATGTCCCTTCTTCTCTTAGCCTCTTGTCTTACTCAGTCAAGACCACACAATGTCCTTAGGCTGCCGACAGTTCCTCGGCAGCTGAGTTCCAGTTTATTCATATAGACTTTTATGGCTACATATATCATCCTGAGACAATTTAATCTCTAAGTATCATCAAGTTTATTCTCTTTGATCTGACAAATCCAGCTTCTTTTTTTCTTTTCTTTTCAACAATCTTTGTGGTTAATCTTTTGCCCGCTGCGCTGTTGTTGCTCTGCAACTACAGCAGGTCAGGGAACTTAGCTGCTGACTCTGCAAATATTGTTCTTAATCATGATTTTATGGCTTTTCATACATAATGACAGCCAAACAACCACGAGCAGGGATCCTGTTCCATCACGTGAGTTACCTGAGTTTGGATAGTTGGACCAAAAAAAAATACACGCACACAAAAACCCTACAAGCACCTAAGTGGCTGTAAGAGAAAGTCACTTTTTTCACAGCAGCATCCAACCAGGGAACTTATGGCTAGCTAGTCAGCTGAATTCCCTTCTTTTCAATGACCCAGTTCACTCCTATCACTTGTGAATCAGAAGCATCCTTCAGGATTTGGCAAGAGGAGGGGTGCAAGATTCTTGGTCCAATCCCATCTGATGGACCCACAGTCCATTCTTCCCTACGTAGGCCCCAATCCAGTAAAGCCCTTAAGCACGTGCCAAAACCCCCTTGACTTCAGTGGAATTTCTCACTGGCTTAACGCTAAGCATATGGTTGCGTTCATACCACCGCCTCAGTGTGCTTCTCCAATGGCTGCGTAACGTGCCCGTGACCTGGTAAGCAGCTGACACATTCCACCCGGCAGCAGGTCTCCACTCTGCAAAGGGATTTCTGCATCCAGAGAGTGGGAGATCCTTCGGCACAAGAAATGCCGAATTGCTAAATATCCTTTTATCTATTTCTTATCTTTGTGCCCAGCCCTCAGCAATATATTAAACTGTCAGAAGGGAAGGGAGAAGGGGAAAAATCCCTGCTTAGTTTGCTTCTTATCAATCACTGAAACAGGCTGCTAATAGGAAAAGGAGTGTGAGGACCTGAGTAAAACAGACTCGAGTAGGCCCACTTCATGCAAGGATCATAAGGGTATTACATGAGGGATGGAGAAAGAGACTTGAGGAAAAGATACCGCGTTTAAAGAGAGCTGGGAGCAAGCAGGAATCCACCCATAGGAGACTTGCCCGACAGGTGAGAAAATTCTCTCAGCAGATGACAAGGCCATGGCTGACACTTCATGCCCCCTTGTTCCTTTCTTTTAAGAACAACCATGCTTTCTCTGGCTGCTTTTCTTCAATCCTTTTCCTTAGGGTCATCTTAGCCCAAAAAAGCTTGGGCAGAGATTTTCTCACCTGCAGGGCTTGTCCTTCTCTCATTTCCTCTCCCATGGCTGTGGTGGACATAGAAACACTGTGGTTTGGAGGCCAGCTACAGAGATGCCTGACGAAGTATTTCATGGAAATTGCAGCTGGAACAGGACAGATGGGGCAAGATTCTGAACCTGCTACAGAGAAGACGACTGAAAAGTTCTTCTAGGAACATTTTATTTTAGAAGTTGGTCCACCTACAATTTAAGCCCATGTCTGTTCTGTCACATTTCCAGCTCCATCTCACCAATGCAAACACACTGAAGAGGATCTTTAGCAACCCAGACTAACAAGATTTGTTCAGATGTTTCCCATGGGAGAGAGCTGAACCTGGCCAGCTTCTATTGATCTTTCACCTGTCTCTGTGCCAGAGGACTTAGGAGAAGATACTGGCTTTGTGTTGCTTTTGTTTGTTGACCTCATTGGATTTTACTGCTACAGTTCTGCTGCCCCAGACATGTGTGTGCTTTGGCAGAGGGTGAATAACTTCAGAAATGTTGACATCTGCCTTGTGTTTCCTTAGCAGGGTTTGGAGTTCATGGGGGATCTTTACTTTTGGAAAGCTGCAGGGAGAAAGTTGTTGACTGAGACAAAAGTGACTCAACAAACAAAAAGCTTGAGCTAGAAACGTGAGGTATACCAAATTCTTCCCCTTGCTAGAAGGCCTACAGTAACTTTGAAGAGATAAGAAAGCAGGTACACTTGTATAGCCCATCCCCACCTTCCTTCTATTTGTTTTGCAATATTCAAGTACTGTAAGTACTTTGTGTTGCAAGAGCAGTCACCAGGCTTCAATTCTTCAAAGCCTTTCTGACCTGCCACTGACCAGTTCGTCTGGAAATTATTTTGCCTTGTGAAGAAGAATCTGTCATTGGCCAGAATTGGTAAAGTGTGACATGAATCTAGGGGGAAGACCCCATTTTGGTGTGGTGCTTCTACAGACATGGGGAGCAGAGGTCTTGAAGTAAAAGAACAAAAGTAGTATAGGAAACATTCCCTTAATCTCCTTCCTACAGTCTCTGAAATTTGTGGGATACCTTTAATGACATGAAACCGCTTGACTGAGATCAAATCTAAGTCAGGTTTATAAAAAGCCCTGATCTTGCCCAGGAGCAGGTTCCAAATATGTTGTTCTGATGCTTGTTCCACCTTTTTTGCAATCCCCAAACTAGAGAGGACAAAGCCTGTGTTGGCTCTCCAGATATGACCCTCCTACACCCAACTCTTCTAGACAAATAGATAGATACAACAGATGTCTTTATGTCATGACATCCTTAAGCAGTTAGCATCCCCCTAGAATGTGGCATCTTATCCATCCATCCACCATCAAAAATGCCACGCTACTTTTTTCTCAAGTCTCTGCATAGGCAGTCCAAAGATCCTCTTGTTGTCAGAAGGGATGCTAAACAGGACTGAGCTAGATATCCATGGGAAACTTGTATTTCAGATCCTGTCTCAGGGTGCTAAATTAAAACTTTCCAGCTGAAGACTTTGGTATGCAAAATTTAACAATACAAAGGAGGTGTTTGCCCTGTGTAGGTTACTGGCTACAGCTCACATGATGGACTGGAAGTTGCTGAGAGAAGGTAGGTGTCACTGTTTCTGCCATAAATATGTGTCTGACTTGGCAAGAAAATAACTTTTTTTTCAGTATAAAAGGATATAAAAGAATATTTTGCCATAATCTCTACACCAGGATGGAAATATATAGAAATAAATCCAAATGGAAATTGCCAGCTGGTCACAGCTGACAAGGAAAATTTTGGAGGAGAAAAATGGTTCTGTTGGTTTTTCAATTCCTTATTTCTTCAAATAAAACCAAGTTGAGAGCATGCAATGGACTAGTGGAAGATTCAAAAGTGTAATGTTGGCCTTCATAAGAATTCTCTTTTCTGGAAGGAATATTTTCATCTGTCCCACTTACAAAATGGATTAACCAGAAGTAGCATAGTGTGCCTCCTGGTAAGGGAGCTAAGGCAAACATCTTTAGACTTAATGACTCTGCTTTAGATTAGTCTCTCAGGAGGGAAAAAACCACTAGTCCCATTTTCTAAAACATTCCAAACTAAATTAATCATATAGCTGTGATAATTAATGATTTATCCTTTCAGTGGACAGAGAGAACAGATGAGAAGATTAATAGCTTTATTACATCTCTACTTTGATATCTGTAATTTCATAAACATGGTACTCATGTTGAGTGTTCATCAAAGTAAATAATAATGCATTTTGAAATCATGTAGAAAAACGGATAAATGTTCCATGACCACAGGTCTTCGGGGGATGGCAGAAAGCAGCTTCCTTTCAAGGGCTAGCTGCATATAATAGAAGTTCAAATGATGCACGAGAGATTTACTTGGTGACTGCGGCTTTTTCTCTTAGCAAATAGTCATGACCAAGACTTTAGTATTCTTAGAAGCATTCAGTATGGGGGATTTATTTGTGATTTCTTAGGCAAACAAATTCTGTTCCACAAATTATTAACAACTCCAACTGGTTTAGACTACTGATAGTTTTTTACTGTTTAGCTAGCCTGACATTAGTGTATGGGAAGCCTTATGAATTTTGCAAGTCTGTATTGTAAAACAAAAGAAAATAGATGGGAATTGACTTCATTTTGCTCCCATTACCACCTAACTTAAACATTCACTTTAGAAAGGAGAAATAGATCCTCTAGAGGCACCAGTCCTTCACCTTTGACTATAGGATGAGCCTAGAGAACTAGAAAAGATTACATTTGTTTAAAGCTTAGGATAAAGTGTTGTGAAACAAATTCCACCTCTAATTTCATCCTATGCTGCATTTTCTCACTGCTAGCCATAAGTGGATTTGCACTGAAAGAAAGTTTTACTTCATGGCTGTCATCAAACATGATTGCCCCTAACCGATTTGAGATCTTTGTGGAGTACCTTTCCAAGAAAGGCTGAGCCTCCACAATACTCAGGGAGATCCTCAGCACCTCGCCACCTTGGACTCTTCACTAGCTGGTGTCCTTGCTGCCAGCAGCATTGTGTTTCAGTGGCATCTCCATTTCCACATGGAGAAACGCAAGTAGCTGATACACACAAAGCATATTAAGCCTGTCTCCATATCAGCACCCAGATGCAAAACACAACACTGATTTATTATTTACTAATTATTGTGCAGATTGACATAATGGAGGAGAGAAAATCCTCTTTATTTTTGGTGACTGATTAGTCAAGAGTCATGAGGAATGAGAAATGTAATCCAGATACTACCACTAAAGCAAGAATAATGAAATTCTGGAACAGGTGGCCTGGAAAGTTTGTGAAATCTCCATCACTGAGGGGTTTTAAGAGCAGTCCGGGCAAAGGCTGCTTTCAGTTGAGTTGCCATTGTCTTGGGGAAGGTCAGTGCCATGAACTGCCTCTCAAGATCCCTCCCATCTCTTTTCTGCGGCTCTAAAAATTCCCTTTTCTCTGTAACATTGGAGGTGTATTTGCAGACAAGAGATGCCATGCACCGAGGTGTTCCAGAGGTCTGCAGTACATGGAGTAAATGCTTTCTTGACAGATTGTCTTATCTGACTGGAAGGCTGAATGGTTTTCTGGTGACTGAAACACAGACATTATAATGAATGGAGCAGCAAAATCTGCCACAGGTAGGGGTTTTGGCTACTGCAGCACTCCTTGGAATAAATATCTACAGAACAGGTGTGATTTGCTAGAACAAGAGTTTTGATGGGGATGAACCCCTGTGGGTAAGTGTATTCGTACTTCGTTCTCTTGAGGAGACAAACGCCTGGTGCAGCAGAGCCTCCACTGACACCAGTGCCAGCCCCAGACTGGGGAAGAGACAGCAGCTCTCCCATGGGGCACACAGCAGCAGAATGGACATCACCTCCATACCCATACCCACCAGCTAGAAATGCTAAGGCACCCCTAGACTGCTTTAATAAATACCCTGGCCAAAGTCTGGTTAAGAAACAGCCCGTTTCTCCTGTAGAACAGCATGCTGGACCTCTCCAGGCTACAGCAGCAATACAATGGCAGTACAAGCAGAGGAGATCCTCAGCCCCAAGTCTGAGCTGCCAGCTCGAGGTCTCCCAGCACATCCCTTCTATCCCAGACCTGAAGTGAGGAACAGCAGCTCTCCTTTTGTCCGCCACTGCTGCTGACAGCGTTTCTCTCCGGTGCAGAATACAATAAGCAGCCTCTTGCCCTCCCTGCCTGGCTGTCATCCACGCAGCCCCTCGAAGTTCAGTCGTAAACTCCAGCCTCCCCTGGCCAAGCATAGGAGGGGGATGTTTTGAAATGGCTCTTCACCGCTGACTCCGTGATTCCAACGCAGAGTTCAGGTTGCAGCAGACTCACTTGTTTGCTTATATTTAAAAGGAGGGGGTGGAAGGAAGGAAAGAAGGAGGAGATGGGACAGGAGATGCACAAACTTTGTGTTTTCAGGCAGAGCAAGAGCACCCTCTGCAGCTTATTGCTCAGAGCACAGACAGGCTGAGGGAAGGAGGGTGCGTTGCCTCTAGGCCTGTTCATCTCAGGGAGAAGAATCAACAGAAAGAAGCAAAGCACCAACTGACCCTCAGGTCGCAGGTGTTTCCTGGCTCCTCATGGCCTCCAGACCTTTTGCAGTGCTCTCAGACCTGTGAAGCAGACCAGCTTAGCCTGCCCAAGGCACATGTAGGCTTGCAAATGTCTCCGCAGACAGAGGACCTGGGGTTCAGGGCAGGGTGAAGGCCACTTTGGTTCACTGCAGCTCTGATCTGGAAAGCCATTTGTACCAGCTTCAAGGGCTGAGATCAGACCAAGGCTGGTTTGACTCTGCAGTTGTTGCAGTGTTTCCAGATGTAAGTGTTGGAGCACCTCAATTGGGCTCTGCTACCCCAAGAGGATCAGAAAATCTGAAGGTTTTCTTGGATGTCATGAGACTTCACAAGACTGCAAAATTATGTTTCATTTGTTTATTGGGCTCTGCGTGTTTTTTATCCTTAACTCTGGTTAATGATAAACACCTAACAACAGGTGAGCATAGGGCAGTAAATAAAACAGACTAGGGTGGAGTGTGGCCAGTATGGGCTAAGGAGAACTAGAAAGGCCTATTTATTTGAACGTGGGGGGCAGAGGAGAGGGTTAAATCACTTAATATTTGAATTAAATGGCACTGTAGACATGGCAATGACATTACAATAGGAAACTAGCAGAAGACCTCCTTATTTGTATTTAAAACACTTCACAGGACAGGTCTCCAAGAAGCTGATGTTCAACCTCTTGATCCAACTCTTGCTACTCGAGAAGGTTGAAAGGAAAATCTACAGAAATCTAGAGAGCTTAAACAATGTCTCTTTGGCATGTGTCTTCATTGAAATGGCTTGGCTTTTCCTTTTGAATCCCAAGAATTAAATTATTTGGGGTGGGTGAGGAAAGAACGGACAATCAGTAGCTTTTGGCTTAGAACAGAATTGGTATGTTTTTCCATTTTCCAACAAGAAAAAGAGGTAAAATGGCACTTTCCAAAACTCCAGCTCCTTACTAGGAAAGAACCAAAGCCATTTTGCCATTGTTTTCAAGGACACTTGTTCGGTCATCCAACATCTCCATGATCAGCTACATGTCACTAGAGCGTTAAAAAGAAGCCATGTTCCTTGTCAGTGAACAACAGCATCTTGTTGCACCTGGTGACTTGTGCAAAAGTCCCAGAGAAGTCAATGAGCTATTTCTTGTGAAACAAAGGGCAGGCAGGCTAATGAAATAATAACCAGGAAACACATTCTATGGCTTTCCAGAGCTAGGATCCAGGTTTTTTGTCTCGTTGTAATAGACATTTGCAAATGGACTGATTGTCCCTGGACTTTTCTTCAGCAGAAATGTAAGCTGAATTTTGCAGAGAGCTGGTGCCCGTTTAGCTTCTTTGCAGATCTGAACCATATTATAATAACTGGAAAGGACACAGCTGCACCCAGCGACTCCAAAGCTTCTAAATTCTGGAATCAGACTTGACTCACAGGTTGGCTGGTCTCGTGTCTATGAGCAATGCTTTCTTCCTCCTAGCTGAAAGGATAAGTTGAGTTGAAAATGGACCAGATTCATTAGGTCCCATTGTTTTTCCTCCTGCATATCAGCAAACCCAAACTGCTGGCATCTGTCTTCTCTCCCAGCTGCAGAAGCTCTGGATCTCAGCATATGCTGAAAGGCTCATGTGACTTCTTTTGCACCTCACCTCTACACATGCATTTTGCCTTCGTGACAGGTCTTGGAAAGATGGGCCATGCTCCCTGCAGCACAGTTGCACTTAAAACTCAGGCAGTGCTGTGATACAGGGGCGCACCTGCAGAACATGGCAACATCTCTACATCTTCTTGAGGCCAGGAACTTCACCCATGTCCTCTCCTACAGCAGTCCCCAGAAATGCAGAAGTCAAGCCAGGAGGAACAGAGAATATATCCTGGAGCCAGTCTTCTGCTTGCTCAGGCAAAAGCACCAGGTTTTCAATGGGACACAATGCCTGGTGTTACTGTGAGAGTCAGGAGGTCACTGCCTTTTGGGTGTTACAAGAAAAGCATCCTGAGATTTTTCAGTGCTGCAGAGAGTCTGGAGCTGTTTCATCCAAGGCAGGTTCATGGGTGCCCTTCCATCTCTTGCATATGCAGCTAGCTGTTCATCCCTAGTTATTGTTCTATGAAACTTATCCCTTAAGCAGGTGCTTTGGACACAGCCCACGCCAGACAAAGCCTCTCAACCTAACAGGGAGCAGCCCAGACAACCCAAGCAGAAGAAAGTGCCCCTCAAACCACAGGGATCTGACTTTTCTTTTGATTTAAATTCTGTGTTCTTTTTGCGTAATGCCTCATTTTGCATTTCAAAAGCCAAGCCCTAGCCTTTCTTCTTGCAGGTAATTAGCTAGAGAAATGCCAATATGTCGCAGTGTCTTTTTCAAGGCCCCTAAGTAGTTACGATATTCCTGATCCAGCTCTGTGTACCTCCTCATTAAAGTCAAAGGTATCCTCAGCAGCTGACCTTGAACACTTCATAGGGCAAGTTCTTCTTGATGCGTGCTTTAAAATCCTAAATGGGTACTCACACATTGGTGATGCTCTACCCACAGTTAGGTGGAAGAGCACTTGCAAGGAAAGCCACAGAATCCCAATGCCATCATCCGTTAGTCAAGGTGAGACAGCAGTCCTGAATGCTCACCTATGAAATGTCATCTGCAAGCACCAAGCATCCTCTGTCTGAGTTTCAACACGTCCCTTCAAATAGGCCTGAGATTGTGGTGCTGCCTGTGTGGGCCTCAGAGGCAGCTGCTGGGGTCACAGAGAGCAGCTTAAAATCATGGGTGGCTATATCTAAACAGTGGCTACATAAGCCTCAAGTGCAACAAGTGGGGATTGTAAATTGAAGAGGAATAGACCCCTTCCAAAGGGAAAACATGAAATTCCACCCACGTTTAGGCTGTGACTAATTGATGAGGATAGTTAGGCATAATTACCCTCAATTTCCAAAAGAAGGGAGGGAAACATGGAGGTTAAGTTTTCTGCCCAATGGCACTTTATGTTACATGGTGTTTCAAAGACTAGTATTTGGAGCACTGGTTTCGAAACTGGGACTTGAAACGGTTTTCAGGTAAGTATCTTTGGCAAACCAAAGAATGTCACAGCCCAAAAAACCAGTCCAGTCTTTCTCACTCCCAAACAGTACAATGCTTTAGGTCAACCAGATCTTGTCTGAGATGTCTAATGTTGGGCACAATTGAACATCTAGTATAGTTGAGCTACTACTACAAGTCCAGTGACAAAGAATAAGTAAAGTCTCTGTTTGTTCCCCATTTTATGCAATTCTGATTGCTTCACAGCAGTTAGTTGAGCAATTAGACATGTATTTTGCATGCACAATTGCACATCTATACTGTCTGAGAATCTGGTTCCAGGCTAATGCTTGCCAACAGTATCAGGCCATCCATGTTTGAGCAGGATGCAATGTGGCCCCTATTCAAACGATATGTCTCACCTCTATATGGATGGTTTCTTTCAAATGTCCCCTTCCAAACAGCAGCATTGTAAGCTCCCTGCAGCCCCCACTGTCCAAGAGCTAATGTGTCTCCTGGTCACCCAAGGCAAGAGACATCTCTCTCATTCCGAGGCCAACTTACGTGCCTCAAAATTTTGACCTCATTTCCTTAATCAAACTGGTGATGGGTTTGGATATGATTTCTTCAGTCTGAAGACTGTCCTGTCATGGCCACATGCTCCTCATTTTGCATGACATTTTTGCTTGCACAAACAATCCTTTGTACGTGCAAAAGCTCGCATTTGTGCTTGCCAGTCAAGCAAACCATTGTATGCTTAGCCTGTCTTTGTGCCTGCAAAAATTCTAGGGCAAATGCAAAGGCTAGACAGAAGAGCCTTTGGGACTCCCAATTTTCTTAGCAGCCGAAGCCAAACGCATTTCTATCTCACAACGACCTTATCACAGTGAATGTAAACACACATCCATCCATCCATCCCAGCACTAAGACTGAAGTCCTGGTCCTGTCTAAGCTGATGGAAGCCTTGCCTCTGATTTCCCAGAGATGCCTGAATTTCTCTTCTGTGCTTTTTTTCAAGTCTGCCCTTAGCAGAAACGATGCTCCTCAGCTGCATGTGCTCTGCCACTTGCAGCAGTGGAGGCAGCCACATGACCCAAAGTAATTAAGGCACCGAGTGCTCTGGACGGCTTGCTCTTGCATTCTGTTTGGTCACAAAAGAGCAGTCATGGACGGTTTCAACCGAAAACAGACCTGAACACAGAGACTTCATTGTCCCGAGGCCAGAAGAGGTGGCTGCTGGGAAGAATTTGAAAGGCATAGGTTTCAGTATATATGTTGCTTTTCCATGAAACTATATACACTTTTGCAAATTATAAGCCGTTTCCTGTCTATGTTCCAGCACTTTGGGCTCAAATTAAAATCTCCTTAAAATCGGACCAGCAGGAGGGGGAAGAAGGAGGAGGTGTTTGCTGGAGTTCTTGAGCGAATGGGAGGAATTTAAGGTCTTGTCCTTTCTAATTCCTCCCCTATAAAGGAACGTACTCCACCAGGTTGCCACATACTGAAATAAACTTGGCAGCAGTGAGAGAAGCAATGTTTTCCTTCGGGTTTTTAATGCTTTTGGCTTGGACTGCATTCTCATTGCTTCTTCCTATTGCGTTCTCCTGCCTTTCCATCCAGGTGCCACTTAGCATGCTGGCCATTTTGCCCAGGGACACAGCAATAAAAGAAACCGTTCCACCAAGTTGTGATGTTTTCCTTCCCCTTTGCCACTGGCGACCAGCAGGCCTCCAGGCAGGAGGCGTTGGCCAAAGGATAGGTAATGTTTTATATGCCCCTTGCACAGGGCTTGCTTGCATACCAATTACAGCCTGGCGCGCCTCTGTATCCCCAAGGGCTGAGAACATCTGGAAGCATTCACAGTCCAAGCACAAACTGGGCCAAGTCCCAAAATGGAGGGAAAACAAACCAGGGAGCCCGGGAAGTCAGCAGAGCGAGGTTCACTGAGGCACACCGGGGACCTGCCTCTGATGTCTCTGCTCCTCTCTCTGCTGTGCGATGGGAGTGCTACGGGGTGAAGATATTGACCTGTCTGCTGACCACACACTCTGCCTCTGCCATCTCCAGCAATTCTCTCATCAGTGAGAAGGATCTATCTCATAGGTTGCTTTCCTTCTGCCCTCGAGGAGGACTCGATGTCCCAGTCTCGAACTCAATATTCCCACATTTCAAGCCTCAATCTTTTCCAGTCTCCTGAAACTGGTCTCTTGTTTCCCTGGATCAGGTTTTCCAGTGCATCCTGAGCACCTTGAGAGAGCATATAGCCCCACTGAAACATGGACAGGCACTTCAGCTCCCAGGAGAGGGCTGTTCTCTCTGACACCACTGCTCAGTCATGGCCCATCTTCAGGCACCTCTTTCAGCCAGTGGAAAGAGCTCAGCACCTGCCAGGGGACAATTAGGGCCGTGCATTTTACCCACTGACCTGAGGCTAGTGTAGTGCCCTGAGGAACTTGTCTGTCTTTGCTGGTGTTGCTCTGGAAGGATGGACACCAGCTTCCTAAATGGACTAACACTGCTACGGTATCTGCAGTGTTGTGCAGAGGAAGAGTGCTCAGCGCCAGCTGGCGGTGCTCAGCGTAAGGTAACTCATCCTACTTCTGAGGTGGGCTTTCTAACCCATATTCAGTTCCATGTTGGCCTGGCTGGATCAATACTGTGCTCTAGACATCTGTTTTAAAAGCTGAATCTCAAACAAGAAAGGAAACCAAAGAGAATGGTTTGGTGTAGAAGAAAACCTGGACTGGCCTTCATGTTTTTTTCCTGATAGTTGTGTTCATAATGAAAGATAATACCATACCAGAGACATCTATGGACCAAATAGGTGCATGATTTATCACCCAACATGAGTTCTCAGTTCAGATTTCCATCCAATACTACAGAAACCAGGAACAGTCTTTTCTAGGTGTATCCCTGATGGAGAAAGGCAGAAAAAAAAAAAAAAAGGTGGAGAAAGCTTCTGGATTATTTTCTTTGGCTTCTGCTCTGTTTCACATACACATAAAGACAAAGAGATAAAGACAGGAGGTAGGCAGTTGATATGTTGATTTGCTACTCTAATTGGAGTTTCAGACATCCTATAAGGCAGGCAGCACAACTGTGACCTTATCCCACCTCAGCTTTCTTGATTAACTTCAACAGATCATTCCTTCTGAGATGGCCCAGAGTAAAGTACATTTCATAGGAATAGCAGCAGAATCTATGTCCTCCTAACTGGAAGCAGGGAGAGGAGACTGACTTTGCAGCACCTGATGCCTACAGCTCATGCTCCGACAGGGCACTGGCCTTGGTAATTCCAAATCTTGAGTAAAACCCTTGGCTCTTCAACACGGTGGGAACACTAATCTGTGTTTCTTTACATCATGGGCAGACAGGGGTGTCTCTGCCAGCTCTGTTTGACCTTTGCTGATTTACCCTGTTCATACACTCTTATTCACACCTGAATATTATTCCTTTCTCTTTTGACACACCTGCAACTTTGAAGGCAGAGTGGATAGTTGCTATCATGAATCCAGCCCAGGACAGAACCAAGGAGAGAAACAGGCAATCTGGTGGGGAGACCATGGCGTAGCAAGAGTAAAGGGGGTAAAAGTTCCTCCACCAGGACACAGGTAGCCTGCTAGACAAGGACATGTATTCATTTCAGACAACATAAATCAGGATTCAATTGTGGCTTCATGCTTTACGTGGGGAATTTCGTGGCAGCTGATAGACTTGTAGTCTAGGAGACCAAGTCAAGTCCCTTTAGGTGGTCATCACAAGCAGGTGCAGAACCAGCAAGAACAGCATTTCCCTTCCTTTGCTCTCAACTTGCTTCAGCTCTGCTGCTAAGACCAAGCAATGCTGAGAACAAAGAAATTCCTTCATTTTTGGCAGCTTCAGCTGGAAGGCCCAGAGGTCTGAACTCAGCTAAATAAGTCAATTTTTCTAAAGCGGAATTTTATAAAGGAGGAAAAATAATACAGAAAGCATGCTGTCACTCCTCCATGCCCATGGTGTGCCTTCTGCTGGAGGATGCAGAGGTGCAAAGTCGATGTGCAGAGCTCAGAGGAGGATCCTTCCTACTCATTCACAAACAATTTCCCTGGGAAGAATATGTCTGTAGGTGCCTGCCTGCTCTGGCCGCACCTCCACGCTGAAGGCAAAGGAAGTTGTAACTGCAGTGGGCAATTTCCAGAGCTACCCAGTCCACAGCTGCTCTTGGGGCCACTTTGGCACTCTGCTCTCCCTGTCCATGCTCAGCTCCTTGGGATATTAGTCCCAAAAGAGTTAACAGCTCTGCCGTGTTGTTGTGGGTTTTTTCCCCCCATACAAAGCAAAACACAAAAGCCTGTGTTGAGAGGCCTGTCACAGACAGGTATATTTTGTTTTTCATTAGGGTGCTCGGAAAAAGTACTGATGAGGCAGATTTTTGCTTAATGAGGGGAAGAGAGGGAAAAAAAAAAATAACCCTGGGGAATCCCCTTCCATTATATTTCCATCATATTTTCCACTTGAGTCAATGAAACAAGGTAACTTTTGGCACAGCATTTGGGGTTTTTCTAATCAAGATGATTAAGTGCTGCTTGAAACCAATGCAGGCAGGGTTTCCCTTCGGTCTTTCGGCAATGCTGTGTGTGCCGACCTCAAATCCTACAAGCAACAGCGGGTTTTAAGTGTGCAGTTGAATTTGGCCATGCCCTTCTCCCCATTTGCTGAGACCTTCAGGGTAAAGCTTCAGGTAGAGTCTACCACAAAGGCAGGTGGACAACCTGTGCATGCCAGAGAAGGAGTAACCTCTATATGTTCCAGTAGAGGCTGAAGACGAGAGAGATTTAAGTCAATTAGACCTCCTCTAGGTCCCTGATCACGCTAGGACTTTGGAGACCAACCATCGGCCAGGGCAGAACTGATTAATGTTATGCCTGGCTGCCCAAGCTCTGTTTGTAGACAGAGAAATCAGCATCTCCAGAGATCAGTTTATCCAACATTTCTTGCTTCATTCCTGAAAGGCAATGAATCTTTCCAGTCTAAACAATCTACTGTCTATTCATTGATCCCAAGCTTTCCTATGCTATGCATCACATGTCTCTATATACTCTTTATTTTGAGTCAAAAAACAAACAAACAAGCAAGCAGAACACCAGTGGATGCAAATACTGACTTTATCTTATTCCTGATTCCCCAGAACGGTAAGACTCCTTTAATATAGCTCCTTTTCCTCATGGAAGAGGAGCACAACTTGAACGTATCAAGTTCCAACCCGCAGGGAGAGTTTATGAACCGGCCGTAAAAGCATGAAATGCGACTCCAAGATGTGTCTTTGAGAATATTGCCACTGAAAGCCCCTCAACTGAAAACCCTCCATATAAAAACCTTCATTGGAGCAGCCAAAGGAGAATACTGGTGTCTGAGTACAGACTGAGGAATCAGCAAATTCATTTGAAATTTAGATGCCAGCACTAAGACACATATGGAAACAGGCCCTACCCCTTCTAATCTAGATGATCATGGGGATTGGGTTCCTTGCAGGACCCAGGCCTCAGACAGACAGGGGATTTAGGCAATGGATGACCTTCAAAATGCTGCAGTATAAATCACCATGCAAACCCAGGAGGGTGGTTCTGTTTTCCCCATATAAATATTTAAAGAACACTCATTTTTTTCTAAGTGATAGATGACAAGCAGGTGGCCTGAAAACTGGAAATATTCTTGCCATTTGTTCAGGGAGCTTTCTACACAGGTTTTGCATTTACTTCTTTATCTATTTATTTATTTATTGGTGGTTTGCCATGTTATTCTCCAAGGCCAGGAGTTGGTTTTGGAAACTTTCCTGGAGAACGGCGCTCCTGCTCTGGGATTGCTTTCTAAGCCTGGTTTTGATTTTAAGCAAGCAAGATGCAATTTCCCTGCTTTGCTCCAAGCTACCTTGCAGACCATGCTTTGGGCCAGACCCTCAGCGCTCACTTCGTGGTCAGGACTGTGCTGATTCCATTAGTGCGTGAGTACAGCCAGATCCAATCAGCCCAAAGGGCCCAATATCTTTTCTTTGACATTATGCAGTAACAGGTGCCCAGTGAAGGATATAAGGGCCAGGCAAGAGCACAGCGATGCTTCCCTGGAGAGCTCTCCCACCCTCCAGTGATCAAAGACTGTAGCTTTGTACTCAAAAGCCCCTTATTTATCTAGTTAGTTTTCGAACCTATGCCAACTTTTAGCCTTCATAGCCTCCTGTGGCAAGGAACTCCTTTGATTAGCTGCTGGGAGTTTTGGGGGTTTATATTTGTTTTCTTGCCCATTTGTGTTCTTCATAGTTTTCTTGTCCTTACAGATATCTATAAAATCCTCCCTTGGCCACCTTGTTTCCCAGCTGAAGAGCTCTAGTCTGCTTATTTCTCTTACGAAAGCTCTTCCCTGCCTTTGACCACCCTTGTCAAAGGAGTATGAGACACAGATATGAAATCCATCAGCAAGTCCCACCACCTGACAGGTCTGTGAAGCAGGGCAAGGCTATTTGTACTTCCACTGTGGCAGAGCTTGTATCTATACATACACAATATATCTGTCTAGCATAAACAGATCTATAAAGTGAACCTCTAGCCCAGTGGTTCTACAACATAGCTAGAAATTGGAGGGAACAAAGCAATACACAAATCACAAGGCAGAGGACAAGATGTTTTCTCAGATAACCTGGTGACTTCAAAGTCCATTTCTGGGTAGGTTAATGAAACAAATACCTAAGATACATTATCCGAGCATTAATGGAGCCATCCACCAAGGCCATTTCCCGGACCCAAACATTGTTTTAAGAGTTGGTAGGTGAACAGCAATATAAAAGCACTCTCCATGGGACAAAGTGGTGCTGGGACAGGGTCTAGAGAGAGACTGGCATGGAGAAAGCAGTTCATGAGCCTCAGTCTGCCCTAGTTTATTTCCTTCCGCTCCTTGTTAGCATGAATAATAACAAGATAACACAAGGGGGGTTGCCGGCAAGGCTGGTGACGGGACTCCTGAGTCCCTAAGGAGAGTGTATGCAATTATCTGAATGACTTAAGACTGAAGGCAGAGATAACCAGTACGAATAAATGAGCAGAGATGAGATCAGGCTGATGTCATTCACTCCAGGCAAGTTTTGGATGTCTCTCCAGGCGGAAGTTTAACTAACCAGCACAGTGGAAATAGGAAATTAAAAACAAGCCTCCGAACCATGAATTTCACCATTGAGTGCTAACACAACTCTCTCCCCAAAGCCAAGGAGGAGGCCAAGGGGGAGGGGAGGGGGAAGAAAAGATCAGGTTCCCATTTATCTCAGATCTATCTCCTGCTCCCCAGCAGTGCTTTGACATGGTTAAGTGGCTTCCGATGAGTCACTTCCCTTCAGCCTCCCCTTCCAACTTTCCTCCACCTTGTGTAGTTAGATGTTGGGCTCATGGAGGTAAGACACAACCCCCTCTCTAGTGGTCAGACCTAACAGTCCTGACATTTGCTAAGGCTCCAGCAATTGTGCTAGCAATTCTTTTGGAAGTGTTAAGAACCACTTGACAGCAACAGGAGTCAGAGAGACTCAACAAGCTTTCAAAACAAAGCCAGAGGAGAAGATTGAGTTACTGCTGTCTCTTTTTTTTTTTTTTTCTTTTTTTCAGTGGAAGAACGCGTCTTAAGAGTGGAGCTGCTGACTGGTCTCTCAGTGATTGACATGCAATCACTTGGTGAAGCCATTGACCATGGATGCACAAGGGTTGTTTCCTTCTTTTATCTCACCAGCCATATTTATAGATTTGCAGAATGCTCTCTACAGTTTGCATATGACTGCCTCATACAGCTCTCTCCATCTTTAAGATTTTTATGATGTGGAGCCAATCCAGCATCTAGACCAATAATGATAGCCCATATCTCAGCCAAGCCTTTTCTTAATTGTCCACAGGGTTGGCAAGGAAATATAAACATTTGTATAAATGGCAACATTACTAAAAAGGCTTTGACCAGCTGGCATCTTTCCCTGCCAGTCCTGAGGCAGCTTACTGTATATTTCCTAGAGCTCAATGCAGTCTGGTCTTAAAAATAGCTCAAATTATGATGGTCCCCTGAAAAAGAGAGTTTCTGCAGAAAATGTAGTGGCCAGAGACTTGCCTTCTGATTCTGTCTATTGGGGTAAAGCTTTGTTACTCCTTTACTCATCTGCAGACCTCTTTGCTTCTTTTTGACACTGTGTGGTAGGGCTAGGATTTTGGGGTGTCTGTTGGCAAGGCATAACCTCCTCCCTGCCCCATCTTTCTCTCATGATGATGGGACCACATCTCGTATGTTGGAGCACCAGAGCCACGGGGTGTCCCAGCATCAGCTGCAAAGTGCCCCTGGTCCCATTCAGGGTCTACAGGTACTGCCATAGTGCAAAAATATCATTGTCTCAAAAGATGGTAGTCTGTATTGGAGGAAGCTTGGCTGTGACACCAAGGCATGTCTATGGCACCCCTTTCTTAAACTGTATTCTTTTCTTCTGGACCCTCAGCACCTCCTGAAAAAAAGTTATGTCCTTTGCTTGCAGCACAGCTTTCTGTCACTTCTCTCCCCAGTCAGCTGTCCTGCAATTTGGTCACCTTCTCCTCATTCTTCCACACTTTCTCCAGCTCACTTCCAGAATTTTTGATTGTCTTTCATCCCACTTTGGCTATGCACTTTTGCCAAAAGCATGCCCAAGGCCACATGCTCTACCAGCAGCCCTGACAAATCCTTCCTTAAATTTCTCCAAGACTGAGATGCTTACAAATATTGCCATGAAAACTTGAGACTACATGGTCTTGGCCCTTTGTGTTCATCTCTTTATATCCACCTATTTTGTTTTGCTTGAGATTGTAAACTTGCTGGTACGGGGTCTTACTCTTAATTTTGTGGTTTAAATAACACCAGGCAAACAGAGAGAGGAGTGGGGAAGGGATTGAGTCAGAGTCCTCAGTGTTCCCTCCAGATCAATGAATATTGATAAGAACCCTCAAACTGCCCGTCTCTTGCACTTACAGGGAGAACACCACCTCACCAGCCCAGACCTTGTGTACCCCATCCCAATAGGGCCTAAGCTTCATTTGAAGTCCAACTCAAGCTATACTTTGTGGCATTAAATGGGAGTTAAGTACTGAGCAGGCTTTATGCAAACTCTGGGCAAAGAGGGAAGTTTCACCACAAGAGCATTATCAGAGATCGCTGACTCAACCACTGCAGCACCTCATTTTCAATTGCATGAAAGCTGCAAGATCCAGACCCCAGCGTCAGGGGACCAGGGGCTTCACAGTTTTGGTTGGGGCCTATGTCCCCTTGCAAATTACCCACTGAAGACACAAGTGAAGCTGTGGGCTGTCATGTAATAGGAGGCATTTTACTGCAGCTGGGTTGGGGTTTTAAAATAACATGATACCATGCAATGAGCAGTTGGGGAACAGAGCTAGAGAGTGCCACTCCAAGCCTTGCCCGCCAGGAGCCAGCGGCAAAGCCAGGAAATAAACCCACAGTTCAAGACCCAGACTAGTGGCTGAGCCACAGGATCATTCCTCTCCCACTCCTGCAATCACAGCAATTGCCCCACCCGAGGGCCTGCAAGATCCCCAGCATACCAGGACCCCGCAAGGCAGAGTAGGTTTGCGAAACATCTCTGCCAGAAAGACTGAAGTGGTGCTGGGGTTTGTCCCCGTGGCATAGAAAGGGCTCTCGCTGCTACCCAAGACATAATCATTCTGTAGTTCTGCGCCATGGTTGCTGGCAGAGCCCAAAGACGCTACAGTTGCTTCCACCTTCCAAGTATTCAGCTTCCTTTCTCAGATACTAGAAACCCAGTGAGTCCAGGTTCCTCCATCCTGTACAAAGATTCTTCCCACACCACTAAAAAAATGCAACCATTCCATTTCATCTGCACATTCAGAGAAGGAACATATCAGCCCTGCACACCATCAGGTTGTCAACGTCATGGAGTAAGAGGGGTGCAATTGGAAGTTGAAATGCACAGTACCCTGGGTAGGAAAACATCAGGCTGGGTAAGTCCATCAAAAAGAGCTTTCACCAGGGTTCACCATGTGTTTTCTTTGGTTCCTGACAACCCCTTGGAAACACTCAGGTGCTGGGTTAGTGCAATGCCAAGCACTCACTCTGCAGCTGAAGTGGAAGTGGGTGCCAAACGTACACCAGTGAGCAACATCCACAGCGCAGCAAGTCATACAGGGACCTCACAGAAAGCAACAAATTAAAAGCATATGATGCCATGTCCAAATGAATGTTTCACAGAAAGCTTGTTTCCAAGCATTTCTGATCTCCTGACCTTGAGTTTGCAAGCAGAGCATTCTATTCACTTCATTTTTATTTGGTGTAATATCAGCAGAATTCCTTCATGCCTCTTACTCAAAGGATTGTGTCAGCTCTTCTAACCACATCATTGCACTAGGAATGTGTGTTCAGCTGGACATTCACTGTAAGCCCTATGGCTTTTGCATAGTCACCATCTTTGGGACAACAGCTTTTCCTTTTTTCCAATTTGCCTTTCATTTTTGTTGATAGATAATATGTGCATAGACACATGCATGTGGCCCTGTTAAAACCTACTTCCACGTGCAACCAGCTACCACTGTTCAGCTGGTTATTAGACAAAGGGTTGAGCCAGATGGACACATCACTGCAAACTTGTGGTAATGACAACACTGCCCTGGCACACAAATGATAGGGTTTCTCATCTCCTCTGCTTCATCATTCCCTAGAAGTCTAGGTCTTCCAGATTGCAACCTGGTGCTGTAGGTTACTAGGAGCATTGGACTATAGAAACAAAATAGATGGGTGGCTAGATGGTTGGAGACTTGCCAAGCCAAAAAAAATAGCTGAGCAATGCCACAGCTTAAGCTATGAATGTGTAACTTCTAAATTCTTGAGAAACTCTTATATTCCCAGCTAGGTGTTCAGGGACCAAGCAGATGCAGCTTAATGCTGCAACTTTCCTAATAAACCCTACCAGGCCTAACCTGGTTTTGCATCACTCCCACAATAAACACACCCCCAGGATGGTAGGTCCACCTGCAACCTGGATACTGGGGCTCTCATCCAACTTTTGGGTGGTCTGTTAGCGAACTTTAAACAATCTAAACAGAGAAAGTGAATGTGAGAGATAGCCCCCTCTCTCATGTTGACAACGCTCTTTATCTTGGATAAAAATTCCAAGATTGCCCAGCTCCATAAATCTTTTCCATTTGTAAGGACACAAGGAGAATAACACACATTAAGCAAACTATAAACTGCTCTAGGCATTGATTCCACACAAAAATTCTCACATTTGGAGCATGACATCAATTTGGCCCAGTGGTCACATGAATTCCCAGGCTTGCATCTCTCCTCTCCTTTTTGCTTCTTGGGTTGTTGCTTACATACAAACTCACATTGTCCCCATTCCCCAAAGACTGGAGAAGAAGCGAGAGCAAGGGCAGGGATGTTTCTTCCCTGAGGCTAGAGGCAGCTCCAGAAATGAGATGTAGAAGTGGTAAGTCCATCTTCAAGGAGGGTGAGGGAGAAGACAATTGTTTTGGAACAAATCTGGCATAGCTGTTCTTTTCTTGCCATCTGGTTCCAGTCTACCCAGCCTAGCCAGGACCTTCCTGCAGGAAGGTTTCATTATCTGTCTTTGCACACCATGTGCTACAGTCCTGGATCATGGGTGACCTGGTTCTGGGGACACAAGACTCAGGTTTAACGGGTCCATTCCTCACTGGGCCACAAACCATTTTGGGGAATGTAAATAAATTCCATTTCCACTTGTAAAGTGTAGATAATATTTCTTTTCAGACCTTCTTTACCTATTAAACTTACAATCCCTTTATGGCCAGGACTATGTCCATAGAGCACTCCACACCACACATGTCTGATTTCACATAGAATCATTTCAGTTGCAAAGGATCTTTAAGATCATTGAGTCCAACCGTTAACCTAGTACTGCCAAGTTCACCACAAAACCATGTCCCTAAGCACCACATCTACACATCTTTTAAACACCTCCAGGGATGGTGACGCCACCGCTTCCCTGGGCAGCCTGTTCCAGTGCTCGATAACCCTTTTGGTGAAGAAATTTTTCCTAACATCCAATCTAAACCTCCCCTGGCACAACTTGAGGCCATTTCCTCTTTACCTATTGCTTGTTACTAGGGAGAAGAGACCAACCCCCACCACGCTACAACCTCCTTTCACATAGTTGTAGAGAGCAATAAGGTCTCCCCTCAGCCATCTTTTCTCCATGCTAAAAAAAACCCCAGTTCCCTCAGCTGCTCCTCATGAGACACATCATCCCCACCACTTCTGACCTGCCCAGTCAGAGCAACAAGGTACCTTTTTATTCACAGTTTGGCAGGAAGCCTTTGCCATAAGTGTGAAAGAAAATTTGAACTTGCAGCCCTGGACCTGCAGCAAAATACTTGAGTTACTTCAGTATCTCATTCCAACTGGAAATAGCAAATTACAGACTAGACAAAAAGAACAATGTTGGTTCTAGTCTGTGTGCATGCTTGGAAAAATGTAACCCATAGGTCTTCAACAAGTGCAATTCCATCTAAAGCAGCAGTGATGTAGGCTGTGGGTAGCTCTGAATCCAACAGAGCTCTTAAAGAAATGCTATGGTAAGCAGCAAATTGGGACAGTCATCCCTAGAGCCCACAGCAGGAAATTAAATTTGACACCTTTCTGGATACAAAATACAAATTTTGAATACTGCACCCTCACTTTTGGAATAACTTCATTGGGACTGCAGCAGATTTTCCATCCTTGGAAGTCTTCAGAGCAAGACTGGGCCCATATTCAGGTGACCTACTCTTGATGCCTCATTTAATCATTGCACATGCTATGCACTCAAAACAACCAGAACTTCTTGGGTTTTTTTTTCTCTCCAGAGCTGTAAGATCATTCAATCCCTATGCAGTCAGTGAAGAGAGAGAGCCATAGCAACAAAGTTAGCTTCCTAGAATTGCTGGCCTGCTGTTGCTTGTGGCCACCTTTCTGCATGACAGGCTTTGGCTTTACCTCAAACTGGTAGATTCAATAAAAGAATCAGAGAAAATTCTCCAGGGTTTGGCTTATCTGCCAGATGTCAGAATTCATCTTCATAATCGTCCTTCCAACCTTACTGCTTAGGGACCACCACACAGAAAGCCTTTGGTAAGAACCAAGAAACACCATAGAGGGTTTCACCTAGATAAACGACAATCAGCTAAAACTTAGTCTGTTTGGGGACTTCCTCCTGAGGCTATAGCTTTGGATGTTTAGTCAGCTACAATAGGTAAAGGGAGAAAAATCAGAACAGTCTCTTCCCTCTTCTGTGGGGTGAACATATCCAATAGCTCCCTAATCTGTCCCCATTGGTGACCACTCCTCTACACCATCTCTCCATCATGCATGAGCACCATAACAGGCATGACACAACCACCACTTGTCTTCAGCAAATAAAGGGTTAAGTGAGTCCAAGAGCACCTTGTAAACAGACTGAGAGTGTAACCTTTGCTTATAAATCATGTGCTCAGCCCCAGAACACATCTTTAATCCTGTAATTACATTCAGAACTCGCTGTTTCAGTTAAGGAAATACGAGCTCCTCTCCAAATGGCACCGGGGCTGACCTTAAATAATATGTTAGCTCCCCAAAACAGCCGCAGAGCGCCTCTGCTTCCAGCATCCCGTTCCCGGGCAGGGCAGGGAGGAGCACGGCCGGGCTGTGTCACCCTGGGTTTTGTGAAACCCACCCGCAGGGGCCTTGCCTCCAGCCAGCAGCTCCCCAAGAGAAAAAAAAAAAGAAAAAAACAAACACAAAACTGTCTGCAGGCATGGAGTTGGCTTTACAGCTGTGGCTGATGGGAATCCAGGTCCTCCGTGGCTTGGGAGCATGCAGGACCTTGGCCACTGGCAGTAGGGCAAAGGGACAGGCGTTACTGGTGGAGCATGGCATTCCCTCCTTTGCAGCTCTCCTTTTGTGGGCACAGCCTGTCCCCACGATCCCTGGGGAACGAGCAATCATGAAGAGTAATAGGAGGGCAACCTTTGGGGTCCCAGTTCTGCTTCCGCACCAGCCTCTCCCTGGGAGCAGGCTGATGTCTCTCTGGTCACTGTCTGGCTGCAGCAGACAACACAGCTCATGAGACCACCCTCAGGATGGCCCCCAGCCGGGGTCCTGCATGTAGCTCTTAACTCTTATTCACCAGTGAAAGGCTGGGAACCTAGAAAGAGGTTTCCACCACAACAGCAATGTGCAGGCAGCTGGCCAGCCCTGCACGAGGCCAGAGCAAGGCTTCTAGGTGGTGTTGCCTGTGGACCAGATCAGAGAATGCACAGGTAAACCCCATGGGGCACAGCTCCCAGCACTGATACCCACCCAGACTCCAGACAATGTCAGCCACAGACCAGGAGTATTCCCAGTGAGAAGACTGGATATTGTCCCTCTTCCCTGGAGGGAAGAGAGCTCAGCTGCACAAGCACATACTATACTATTTGGCTGCAGGGCTCAAGTCCATTCCCCAGCCCATTTTAGTATCCATACAGGCTCAGAAGAGCAGGTGAAGAACCTGCAGGATGTCTGCAGCAAAGCAGGAACCTGAAGTTAGACCCAAGGCCCCTGAAAGGCATTTTCCCCAGCCCAATGTGCAGAGATACCTGTGCAGGCAGTTGCCCAGCATGGTGGAGTGGTCACCTGCCCTTGGGTTGCTGTAAAACAGTAACTGTGCAGCCAAGGTTGTCATTTATTCCATGGGCATCTATATATCTTCTTTTGGTTAACCCCCAGATTATTTTCACCCCCATTCACCTCCTCTCCATATCCATTTCCTGCAGAAAATCTGCACCAGCAGCTTCTTACACACGCTTGGGAAGGTTTTTCAGCTCTGATCAGGAACCTTCTACAGATATGTTTTCCCCAGTAATTTCAGAGTTTCTGTGGGTGGATCAGAAAGGAAAAAAAGAAGAATCATAATGGTAGTATGAGCCCTGGCTCCCAGTTGATCTGCCCTGAGATAATTAGTTGAGCTAAAACTCATGGAAAGTTTAGCAGAGTTTTCTGTTTCCATTGGGAAGTGAGGCAGAGTTGCTTCTTCCTAGATCTATTTAGTCTTTCTTAGGATATAACAATGTGCTGTTTCCGAGGCATCTCAAATGGACAAATGAAGCACAGCCCTAGTATCTCTAAAGAGTGGTTGGCAAGATCCTGCAATAAGCAGATGTTCTGCCAGCACCTCCTGAATTTCTGGAGCTCTTAAAGTAGTAAACAGGGTTATCACATTGCAATGAACTTCCAAGATCTCTCTGGATTGGATCCATTTTCCATCCCCTTCATGGGAGTGATCCAGGAGCTGGATGATTCATTAACAGCAGCTGGCCAGAGCATGCAGCAACAGCACACCTCCTGGGTTTTTATGGGAGCAGTTGCACTGTCCCCACTGCAGAAACACTGGTGTGTTTCAATTCACAGCTGCCTCAGTGCTGTCCTTACTGAATCCTCAGTTCGAAGATCTTGCTTGCCCCTTATATTTGCTTTACCAGACTTCTAAAGGGCAGGGAATGCCAAAGGCAAAGCTGGAGCAAGAGATCGTGGTCTGCTGTTAGTGACATCAAACAACAGAGTCCCAAATGTCACTGCAAAACATGCACCCGTGGTTCCCCTTTAAATCATGCATGTATCCTTTACACTGGGCAAGAAATTCAAATATTCACACCCTCTCCCAAATACCTACCACATCTGCAGGGATGACGTAGTGGCCTGACAATCTACCTGAGGTCAGATAAGCCCTGATGCAGAGACTACCACTGTCTTATCCAGGGTCTATAGGTAGTATGCATTTCATTGTTTGTGCCTGTTGGGACAGCACAACAGTCTGTTGGCCTAGATGGAAAACCAAGCTCATGGGCTATTCTGTTTTGGAAGTGTGATGAAATCAGTAAGGGCAGATGGTAAGACAAGCAGCACAACGCTGCTCGGTGCAGTCCTGTAGAACTGGCTGTTGAAGTGATACTTGGTTTTCAAACTTGCTGTTGAAAACACATCTTGCAATTGAGCCAGTTCATATCAAATTCTTGAGTCCTAACCTCTAACTCAGCAACTAGGAATTTACTCCCTTTCTCTTTGGAAGCCTGAGCATAGTAGTTCTGCAAGGATCCTGAATTCCTGAATGTGTGATAATCTTCCACTTTTGCTCACAGTCAGGTAATTTCTTGCTTGAAAAAGCCTCCTCCAGCTTTTACAACGCATCTTCCCAAATATGCTTTTATTTCCTCCCTCCTTCCATTGCAAAATGTTAGCATCTATACTAGATGGCTGATAGCCTTTGAGGCTTGGCTCCCTCTCTGCGCAAGGTTACCTAGAACTGATCTGTCCCCTAATGCTGACGAGCAGGAATTGCAGCTACACAGCCTTTTTCAGAGTTACATCCCAGTTTTTTTCAGGCCAGAAGTATTCAGTCCTGCCTGAAGCACTGGGGAAATCTTCCATTTTATGCACAGGATACATGCCACTGAGTTTTACCATGTGTCTAATTCCTTCTAAGACCGTATTCCTGGTGACAGCAAGTCTTAGTGCAGGAAAAGGAAGAACGAACATCTTATTCTAGGGTCTCCATCCTATTACTGCTGCTCACACAGAATGCATTTGAACAGGTTAAACTGTCCTCCATTAGTGCCCTGTGCTTCTAGGAGAATACCACAATACCATATCAACTTAGATTGTCAAATTTCAGCTACAGTGGTATGGCAGGACTGTTGTAGAACTGATTTATGTGACCAAATGGATGTGGTGTGGTTGAATCTGGCTTTAGAAATCACAGCTTTTCCACAAGACCTCCTCTTCCCTCTGGGTGTGCTGTGAGATTGTAGCACAGATAGCTCCAGGACAAGAGAAAGTGGACCTCACATAATGGAATTTTTCTGCTGTGCATTTTGGGGAAGGCTGAACCAAGCAACAAGTGAGAGCTCAGACTCCACTCGCTGACTTTTGGACGGGAGCGGAAAATTGGCTGCAGAGCAAGAACCATCGGATAATTCTCAATGGGATCTTTTCTAAGCGGGAAGGAAGTTGCTTGTGGAATACCACAAGGATTAGCACCGGGCCTGCACAGCTTTTAATTATTTATATTGTATAAATTAGAGATGGGGAGCACTTGGAGGAAGAAAGAAAACCTTACCTAGCAAGCCAACTCTTCTGCCTCCAAACCCAGCTTTCGCTCTTTCATGCCTATTCTCTCCCTTCTCCCTTTCAGCCCTCTACTCTCCATCATTATACACCTTTTTTCCCCCCTCCTTTTTGTCTTCCTTTGCTCTAAGATTGTATGACATGATGCTATGTTCCGAGACAGTCTATATATGTTGTGTTCCACCAGCTTGTGAACTGAGAGGGAGGCACAGTCAAGGCTGTGCTGGCATTTTGACTTTTAACCTGTTTATCGCCAGTCATTAGTGGATACGTAATTCATTAGGATCCTTGCTGCAGCAGGACACCATACCATCCTAGAACAGGAGAGAGTTTCTGCCCCAAAAAGTCAAGGAGCCATTAGGCAGGTCAAGGCAGGAACCTCATACTGCCGCAAGTACTTCTTTAGTCATGTCCTCGTGGTACCCGAGCATGACATAGTCCAGACAGGAGTTTCACTGACTGATGGCCCGGCCAGCCAGAAGGGTTATGCCTGCCCAACCCAGCAGGCATTGACAGAAGTGGATCTGAGGGTCTGCTGTATTTCATGCCCAGAATACCAATGGCCAACATTTTGGATGAGGGGGGTGTCCAGCCTAAGTGGGACCAGACTCAGAGGACAGGTCATTCTCAGACTTGCTCTGCCAAAATATCTGGTGCATTGACACCTGGGAGGTGACGGAGGACAAGCCCACTTTATGTCACCATCACTCCCACACTGTTGATTCCAAGCTGCACAGAATGACATTTCTGTCACTTTCAAGGGGCATTTTTATTTCCAGTCCCACTGAAACAGGGGTTTGGGCACTGTTCTTTTAATTAAAAGTGACAGGAAACAGTTAACCCCTTTGCTTAGTAGGGGTAGGACCTGAGCTTTTCTCTAGTACTGTCCCACTTCAGTGGGTCAGCTGGCTGCAGAGGTTGAGGCTTGAACATAACTCACCTGCAGAGTCTGATTTCTAGCATTCACTCCTTAACTGAGGCAATATGACTATTCAGTGAGCAAACCATCTCAGTCTGCAGCTTCACAGGGTAAACATACAATTGGGAGGAAGAGTCAGGAGAATTTTGCAGTGAAAAGGAATCATCTGAGCACTCATCTGACTCATCTTACATTTTCCTAGAGAAGCTTTTTTTAAAAAAAAAAAGGCTGAATGAAAACATGGGAGAAAGATATACATCCTCAATTTAGGGGCACATGAACTGCTTTCTTCAGATGAAACAAAAGAAATAAACATTCAGCCTGGGAGTAACTCCATTATCTCCTACACAATCACACAAAGTCTGAATCTGATTCACAGAACAGAAGAAAACAAACAAGCTAACTCCAAGAAGGTCAAACAACCTAAGAAAGTGAGAAGAGTGGAATGGGAAACCCAGTCAGCAGTTTCCCTTACATCCTGAACTTCTCGTAGGCCAGAACCCTGAGCCCACAGCCTAAGCACAGACATTTTTCGTTACAATAGAGATATTTCAAAGCATTGGGATCTTTGACAACTGAGCTTAACTCTGTGTATACAGCCCCCACCAGGAGCCAAAGGGGATCAGTTTCTTAGCTAAGGTGGCTAACTAGGATCAGATGAGGACTGAGGTTTGGGTTTGCTTGTTCCTATGCTCTACAACCACTCATCCAGCAGCAAGGCAGGTAGAAAGCGATGAGGTGTAAACAGATGGTCTCCTCAGATTGACATTTCCTGGGAAAAGCAAATTCATAGAGGCAAAAGCTTTTCTGGCCCCAGTACGTTCTTATTCAATGAAATATTGGCACTTCCACTTACAGGAATGGAGATTTCCATCCCAAACCAGTGTGCTGATATCCTTTCTCTGATGGCAGCCAAAACTTAATGCCTCAGAGGAAAGCAACAAACTGCCACAGCGCACCTGGCCAATTTCGTGTGACTGAAAGGAGCAGAGGAAGGGGACAATTCCTTCCTGGCTCCCAGGATGATGCCTCAGATCTCATCACTTTCCTCTTCCCTTGCATGGCTCCAAATGTTTCTGACCCGGTGTTTATCCTGCCACGTTGCTGAACTTGCAGCAGGAGTGTTGATTTGAATCAAACAAATGATCTCTTGTTCACCTTTGCTCCAAGCATGGGAGCCTCTCAGAGGGGACAGATTCTGACTCACTACACTTTCCTCCCTTGAAAGACTTCATCCCCCTACAGAACTAAGGCTGCACTCTCCAGACCCACAATAAGGTTTCCTATCAATGTCCTTGTGTTCTCGCAGTCATCTAGTCCTGGATAGGATCCCAGCAAGGGCAGAGGAAGCACATGTGATCTCACAAGGCCCAGGAACAGAGTCAGAGCATCTGAGGAGCAATAAGAGCCAGCCAGCTAGCCCTTGGCACATGCAGTGTTCTGCAAGGGCTTGGGGAACGGCTTTCACCTGTGCATGGAAGTGGTCTGGAAGTCCCTCTGATAATAACATGTTGCCCATTTCCATCTAAAACGTATGCTGAGCTAAAGACACAGATAGAGGCCATCAAGTTTGAATGCCACAGAGATGCCTACCAGCATACCACCAGCTATCTTGATCATCACCACCAGTGAAAGAGGCTGTCAATATGGTTGTGATTTGACTGTGAGGGCAGGCCAGGGGAAACTGAGGCAACGCATGTTTTAAAAAGAAGTGTCTCCAATGAGACAAGAGGAACAGCCAGACCAAGAACACAACCCTGCTCTCCAGAGCCTCTCCAGTCCAGTTCTGGAGCCAAAAGATTTTACATCTTCCTGTTCACACAGATATAGTCAAAACCTCTCTCAAGAACCTGCCAAGCTTGTTAGTACAAACTCCAGTCTTCCCAATGTACTGAATATTTGTTAGCTACATCTCCCAAGCATGCTCCACCCCAGTGGTCACATAACACTGGCATCAGCTGATCCACAATCACAGATACTCAAGGTTACGAATACAGACGTGCTGCAGTGTATTTGCAAGTCCCCTCAGGTGATGTGACATGACAAATGCATGTCAGTTTGCAACATGGTGAAGTGCAATCACATTCCAGAAAGTTTCTGCTGTCTGTTCTGTCCTGCATGCAACAGAAACACAGCCCCAGCCGTCATGACTAGCTGCTCCAGCCAAACCACTTGGTAGTCATTGAGGTGGCGACTGGAGAATCGCATGTGTCCCTGTGGATATGGACTGAACAAAAATCTCCATGGCTTTGCTGTGCTTGGACACAGAACACATCACCTCCAAGCCCACAGGAGGGTTGTACAGGCATCTCAGAGAAAGACACTTACCTGTGCCATGCAGCCACTGACCATGGCCAGGACTTGCCTGCTTTGCCTGCCACCTCCTGTTAGCTTGACTTCCTAAGAAACATGACTGCTGTCATGCATGTGTGCTCTGCCACAGGTAAGTTTTAACCTAGTTGGTTATTTTCAACCAGTTTCCATAATGGGAGCTCAGAGTTGTATCTAGACACTGATATTTGGGGGTGTTCATCTCGAACTGAATCCTACTCTTATGAAGGGAAGTGTGGCTGAAGGGAGTTCAACCCCAATTAGTCATCAGAGCATCTACATGAGACACCACATGTCCTTTGAAGAACCTCAGCCATGGGACAAGTTTCAGCATTTTTTTTTCTGAGAAACCAAAGTGAGCCAGCTGTGAGACAGAGCTCTGCAGGTGCTTAGCTACCCATCATCCTGCGCTGTCCTGTTCTGACACAGAAGGGTGACCTCTTAGAAGGAATCAGGATGAGGCAGAGCATGGGAAGCAGCAGTAGCACCAGAGCATACTCAAACAGAGGAGGAAAAAAAAAAAAAGACACTTGCATGGGAAGATACTCAGCCTGACCTCAAATGGCTCAGCCCATGGGCTGTGTAGAAGCAGGGCAGAAAGGTTCCTTCCAGTCAAGTCAAGCTGCAGTGGAAAAGGTCTGGTAAGGAAAGGAAAAAGCTTTCATGTGGAGGTTTAATTACATGCATGATGCATCCTTTCTGACAAAGGTTGAAGGGGGCAAAGTGTTTCCATTGAAACAATAACAGAAAGGGAAAGTTTCCACAAGCCTGTTCTCAGGATAAACAGAGGAGTGGGTGGCAAGGGCTCGTAGTCTATTGATTGCTGACAACTTTGCTTTGTATTTCTGAAACCAAGCAATCAAGGACCCAGATGGCTGCCAGGCTGCCTACAAACCCCACCTTCCAGTCCTTCCTATTTTACAAAGTGCCTTTTATTTTTAAACGTGGTTCCTTAAATGAACAGGCTTATATGATCTCACTGTCTGTGTGTCACACACTCTCCATCTGTCCCCTCCTTAGCAGCTCTGGAACCCGCAAGCCCTTTACACTGAGTTTGCTCAAGGGGAAGAGATCTCAAATATAGGAAGCTACTGGCAGATTTGTGAAAAGAAGCATGCAGAGACAGGATACAGCTTGTATTTGTGATCCTGCTGCACAGTAGGGTGAGAGATTAACTCAGCCATACCAACCCACATACAAGTGCACCATCGCTTATTATGTTTAGGCCCTAAGGCCAGGCTGCCCAAGGGTCACAGCCTTTATCAAAGAGTAGTGAGATATAATATGCAACAAGCCAAAACCAAACCATCTCCCCACAGCATCTGAAGTACTGCACTCCTCCGAGCTCAGACACTCTTGGGTTTGGAGATGCCTCTGGGCCACCCATGGGAACACAAGAAGGCTCTGCTGGAGGAAGACAGCTCACAGAACCTTGCCAGCAGCCACAGGCAGGACTTGAACTCAGTGCCAAAGCAGTCACAGTCTGCAAGACTTCACCTTGAGCATCCCAACTGCCCTGCTAGGGTTGTCCCTTCCCACAGAGGACAGGAAGGGCCAGCTATGCCTCCTTACAAAGAGCCTGGCAAAAGCTGGTGGCTGCATATGGGTGGCCTCACTCTTTCAGTGGAGGTCATCTCCAGCAGAGCAGAATCAAAGGCAGTACAAAGCTCAGGCTGAAAATGAGTACTCTGCTCTAGGGTTTGTTTCTAGTGCAAGTCCCTGGACAAGGGCAATAAAGACTATCAACTGACATTTCTGACCTGGCCCCCAAGAAACAGTTCCTAGTAATCTCTCTCACAGGCTGGTTTAATGTGCTTGTACCTTGGGGCTGTGTCTGGTGGTCTCAGTCTCTCTGATGAGAAGCCAGTTCCCCTCTCTTCCCACAAGGAAGATAAGATGGTGCAATGTTTCCGCCATCACAGGGTGGGGGGCAGAGAACAACAAGCTGCCACATGGATCTATGGCATGGCTGGATTCAGAGCCACTCGGCCAGAGGTCCTGTACTGTTAGGAACTTGCCAGCCCCTCCATGCCTCATTTTTCCAGCAGAGCCCTCTGAATCTTATTGCTCCTGCAGCTGCAATGCTCAGGTCTCAGCAACACTGGGATTAACACCACTAGATTTGTTACAGCCTCCCCTGTTTTGCAAGACTGTTTCACACACTCTTGTTCGCCTTGGGGACATTACTGATGTGCCCAAACAGAATCACCAGCCGAGACCAAGTTTCTCAAGCTGCCACTCGCTCTTGCAGCAGCAAGCAGCTAGATGAACAAGCCTTGGCTTCAGGGAAGGGGCTGAGCCCATCAGCTCTGTGTCATACCACCATGGGAGCACAGAGCTGAGCCATCCAGCCCTTTTTTTGGCACCGCCCCAGGAGTGGGTGCTCTGGGCATGAAGCAGCTCTCTGTGGTTCAGAGAAGCCAGCTTCCTGGCAAGGGGTACCCCCAGTGGGATGACATCCCAACACTTTCCCGCATCTGCCTGTTTGCCAGCCAAACTCCATCTCCCTAGTTGCTGCTTTCTTGTGTGTGTGTCTTGTTCCCAGCTGTGCTGAGGCTCCTCCATCCACTGGCTTATAGCAGAGCTCACCATAAATTACTGACTCCATGTGCCTGCAGGAAACATGCCCCATCACTGGGGGGTGGGCGAGAAGAGGGTGTTAGCTCTGCCAAACACACACACGGTATTCCCTCCACATGTGCCATTGTTTTCCCTGCAAGGCTGCCACAGCTCCAAGGAAAGCTCCCAGGACCCACAGAGCCACTGCAGGTTCAGACAACACAGCTCCAGGGCCCTACGCTCCGCTGTGGCTCTGTGCCCCAGCCCCTGCACCCACACACACTTTCCTCTTCACACAGATGCCACTTAGCTAACCAAAGACCAGGCTGCAGGAGTCAGCAAACCTCCAAAGGGGAGGCTGTGAAGGAAGAGGGAGGCACTGCTATCTGCTGGGGGGCAAGCAGCCCCCCTGGGCTGAGCACACCTCTCAGCAAGGAGCAACGCTGCATGCCAAAGGTGCCTCTGCAGGCAGCACCTCTCACCATCTTGCCGATGGTGTGATTCAAGAACAAACCTCCGCCTGCAGCCACTTTACCTCCCCACACTAGCTGCAGAGCAATTTTCAATCCCTGCCA
>NW_009619472.1:12074-28450 GCF_000690535.1 Cariama cristata | reverse complement strand
CTTTCCCTGGGAGAGCTGTGCAACCTGGCTGAATCCCATCAGCCCTTTCCTGGGGCTGCAAGCATCTGTTGGGCTCTCTAGGATGGAGAGGACCACTTCTTGCTCCTGTTTCACCAAAAAGCCATGAGAAGATTCGGAGCTTTGAGATTTGCTTCTCTCCTGTTTCCTCAGATGTCACTGGAATTGAGGCTGAGGGCAGAACCTTTGCCTGGGAGCCTTGGAAAGACAAAAAACATTACCCATGAAGGACTGATCTGCCAGAAACTCAGTCTAAACCTCTGGAAGAATAGATACCTGGAAAGATCTGTTTATCCTATTTGCCAGGCTAAAACTGATCAGCATCAGTGACTCCAGGCTCCCTTCCTACTGTGAGGGACTAGGTGAAATGTCTTGCCCATAAGTTTGGCAGGAGAGATGATAGGAGAGTTCTCAAGCTATCTATGTTTTTATGGAGGATCATGGCCTCCTTCAAAATAGATAAAATTCAAAAGCTGGTATTTCCCCCAAAACCACTGAAACCTTTTATGTACACATACTGCTGTGAAGCCCAGCCCCAGGTTGTCAAGTCTGGTGTTAAGTAGACCTTTACTAGTTGGATTCGCACCACAGATCTTCCTGCCTGAATTGTTGTATCTTCCATTACTGTTCATGCTCTGCCATCATGCTCCCCATCAGCAAAGCCTGGGTTCCTCCAAGAAAGCACCTAGTAACTTACGCTCTATGCTGAGACTTGAGAAGTGAATACAGTGTCCGCTTGAGCACACTATATGACCAAGGTCACATTTGGACTTAAATTCCTCAGTAAATAATCCTGTACAGCCTCTTCTCTACTCCTTTTGGTTTATGCTCTACACAAGATGGGCTTCTCGGTGCCTCTCAGTGTCTACCTATAAGAGTTCTTAAACACAGAAGAACTGCCAAGCAAACAAGGTTGAGTATGGTGCAAGGGGAAGATGTATTTTGCTGGAATTGACTTTCACTGAACTACTTCAAACACAGGAAAGGCTGTGAACGCCCCTCAAACCTCAGTGTCATTCACCACCCACCGATGAGTGGTAGGCGTCTGAGTTTGCAGCTGCTGGAAGGTGACTGGGTAAACATGCAAAATACTCTGGAAAAAAAAAACACACACAAATAGCATTTTGAAACATGATGGTGTCATTTAACCAATACAGTCATGGTCTCAGTGTAAGCTCCGCGAAGGGCAACCAAGACTCCAGGAAGGAAAGCAGAGCTTGATCTCGTCTGCAATTTCACAGAGTCTCTGACATCAACAGGAAAAAAGAAATCCCCAGATGGGCAAGAGGCAGAAGTCACACATTGCTTTGTCCAGTGTTTGCTGATGTCTGTGAGAGTGGGACAGGCAGGAAAGGACCCCAAAGATATTACGTGAGGGCTGCCTGGTCAAAAAAAAAAAATATTTTGAGTCCTGACAGCAGGCTTTTTGCTCTGCCTGGCTGCAAGCTGTTTTCTTACAGCAGGGTTGGTTTTGTTTTGGGTTGTTTTTTTTTTTCCCTCCCCCAACTATTGGGCTAAGCACCAGCAGATGGAAGCACAAGTCATGTTGGTCTCTACTGGGAAGGCCACGGAAGGCTTGGCTGACTGGAGGGCTGATGCAGACCATAAAGGTGAGCAGTAGGAACCTATGGGCCTCACACCGACGCAAGAAGCAGGGGTGCTGAGGTCTGATCCAGCTCTGCTCACCTGGGCTTGTCATTAGGCCATGTTTCCCAATTCTCTCTCCATTTGTCCTCTCCCCGCCCAGATGAGCGAGCAACGCTCCAGCCAGGACAGTGTGTCCGACAGGTAACTGGGCATGGGGTTATTGTAATACAGCTCCCAGAGATGAGATAAGCTGCCTGTGCTATCCAGGACCTAACCTGGTAGATAGGGGGAAGAGAAGCAAGAATCCTGGGTTTCTGCTCTGTTCCCACACATTGAGCAGATAGCCCACCTTGGTGTCCCCACCTAAGAAGTGCGGATGATCTGCTAACATCCTGTGCAGTTACATCCTCCTCCTGAAGTGAAAATACAGGAAGGGGTTTACATATTTTCCTCAGTGATTTCTCATAGTTTATCACCATCGAAATGTCCACTGTGTGTCTGGGCTCTCAGACATCCCCTGCAGCATGGCCACATGATGCTGTCCAGGGGATTTAGAAGCATTGTTCCAAAGCAAACACTTGCTTGGCTTCATAACAGTATCTTTGCAAGATAAATCATGCCGCTCCCTGCCTTTCCCATCCGAGAGCAGCATTTATAGTCATAGCTTTTATTTTGTGAAGCAGACCTACACCCTGACTACCAAGAGGGGAGGGAGAAGAGGCCTTCTCTCTCCTGGAAGAAGGTCTGTCTTGTGCCATCCCAGACCGGAGACCAAGATGAGTGCAGCAGGGGCAGCATCCAGTGCTGGGAGAAATGGTGCCTTTGACACAGCCTTTTTGAGGTTTGGAGTGAGGAATGGTGGTGGGAAGGAATTAAACACCATAAAAACGTAGGAGTGCTAAAGACATATACTGCCATTTAAATAGGTCAGCGTGATTAAAACCCGATGTGTTGTAAGATCTTATAGGCATCTCATTAAAAGCCTATTACTTAAACACAGCTTAGATGGGAATGTTGTTAAAGGGCAACTTAAAATAAAACTGGCCATGTGGTCCTCATTAGGCAATTGTCTAACCACTGTGTTATTATAAAATCTACTGTATGCTCCACATCTGCTTATCTCCTGCCTGCCCCTAAAAGGGCAACATCGGCTTACACTCAAAGTCTGGAAGGGGCATGGTCTGGGGGAGGCATAGGGGGTCTATGCAGGTATAGGACTTCTAGGTCATAGCGATCAACCCTTCCCACACTGCCCATCAGTCTATACACCCCATTATTATTTTATTTATCCCCATGCCTTCTATCCATCCCTACATGTTATTTCTTTCCTCACGTTCTTTGTCTGTCTCCTAATGTAAGCCACTCATCTTTCTACCTCATCCCCACTTTCAGCCTTGCCCAGTGCCCACAGCATACCTGAAGCACATACAGTTAGCAACCCCAGCTGGACCAGGGACTCCAGGCTCCTTCACCCCAACCCACAACAGTGTGATCCCAAGACCAATACCCTATGCTGCAACCCCAGACCACCCACACTGCAAAAGCATGGAGAGCATCAGCATCACAGGAGGAACATGAAAGACAAGAACCCATCCCCAATAATAAGTCCAATGTTTTCTGCAGGTGTTGGACTCACATGTGGTGTCTACAAAGCACAGATTCCACCAGGGATTCCTCATCTCAAAGCAACCCTGGTGGAATAACATAACCACACTGTCAGTACCAGGCCTACATGCAAAGCCATCAAGATTTTTATCAAAAATATTACAGGAAGTCCTATTCCAGCACAGGAAATCCTCCAAATATGCCCAGAAAATACTTTCTATGTAAAAAATAAAACAGGATAACACCATCAAAAAGACAGATAAATACAACTAAGTTTTGTGTTTGTTAGTTGCAAAGTTTAGGATGAAGGAGCTTTGTGGGAACAGCTAAAGGAATTTCCACCTAAGGAAGGATGTACACCGACAAGAGTTGTCCCCAGAGAAGTTTGTCCTCTGGACCATGCCTGGGAGCAGGACCACATGCTGATTATGGGGTCCAACAACAACCCCAGATGAGGCAAACAACAAACTAGTCCAGGGTTCATGCAAAGATTGCAGTCAGAATCAAAAGGATACATATCCAAAGACAAGCTATAACCCACTCCAGAGCGACATACATAGGACAAGTTACCTGGAGCATAATGTCCGTTCAGGAAGCAAGATCAGAGGCAAGGCTGCAGCCAGGAATACCTACAACACAGCTCAGGAAAGGACTAAATACCCTGGGCGGAGCTGAAATGAGGCTCCTGAGGCATGGGCAGAGGGTGTGGGTGGAGGTCCCAGGTGAGGCTAGTTAGGGCAATTACTGCCTATTAGTATACTGAGGGACCTGGCAGAAGGGCTTCTGTATCAAGGGAGGTCAGAGATGGGGGTGTTGTGAGAGAAGGTGTGATTTCAGTAAAGCATTGAGTCTGCGCTGGAACAACTCACAGTGTCATTTCCTTCATCTTAGCGTAATCTCCAAGCACTCCAGCTAGACCTGCAAGAGGGCCCATGCCTTTCCTAAGTGTACGTAACAGGTCAAAACAGCCCTAGGACACTCAGCCACACAGCTTAAACACATCCAGAATGTCACAGCCCATCTAGATATGATAGAAGAAAATGGCTTCCCCCTATAGCTGCCTTATTTTCCACAAGGAGAATAATTGAAACTAAGACATAACATCTCTGTCTTGATATCAGTTCTTCAGCTGCCGACTGGAATAGAGCTTATTATCTTTTGTTATCTTATCTCATTATCTCATGTCCCCCATGAGAGAAAAGGGGGACACACAAGGTTTGTCCATAGCCATGGATTCACCTACACATGTTCCATCAGTAAAGGTCACCTGCTTTAATTTGTGTAGTGGCTTCATTAACCACATCAGGTCTCTGTAACATAGATGCTCTTTAGAGGCAAGTGGCCTTCCTTCAAGCTGGGTCCCACAGAATGAATTAATCTGAATTCTTCTTTCCTGAAAGGGCTTGCAGAAAAATGAACCTCCCCCTCCAAACTCAGGCTAACATTTGAATAGAAATAAAACATGAGCAGACATGAGCATCTCCTACCTCACCATGGCAAGACAGACGTATTGTAACTATACCACGCCTTCCGTAAAGAGCAGACACCTTTCCCCCCACCTCGAGCAGGAAGAAGCCTTCTGAACTTCAGAAAGTGATGTGTGATGTATGTGCCTCCCTATATGACCAGTTGTGAAGAGGGTGACTGGACATACCTGAGAAGTGCTTAGAAGAGGTGTTCTCCAAGAGCATCTTCCACTGCAGGAAACTGAACTTTAATAGCACTGGTGACGTGATGAGTTTTACTCTTCGCTTTCTCCTCTCCCTTCTCCATCAACCTGTATCCTCCAGAGAGTCAGCTTGCTTGATCCAGAATGAATTCCTGCCCACAGTGTCTTCCTAGCCTTCAAGAACAATTATGTCCTTCCATCTGGTTTCTCTGAGCCCACAGCTCTCACCAAACATTTCAGGAGCATGGGCATGGCTGCATGTTGCCATTCCAAGGACTTGGCTGCTTCTGCTGAAAGAGGAGGTGTGGAGAGATGCAGAGACAGGCTGCAGAACTGGGGGCAAACCAGAGTGGGATGACTCTGTTGCTCTTGCTGTGCTGGGAGGTGGAAGTGACTGCCCTTCTGGGAAGTGATGGGCTGCAGAAAAGCCTTGAGCACAGAGACCTCATTCTTTCTTCCAGACACATCCAGCCTGGCATTTCTGCTCTGCACTACTCCCTGACTTAGACAACAACTTGCTCATCTTGTCACTAGAGTCTGCCTTGTCTGACACTCCCCACAGCACCCAGATAACATACTTCTCCATGCAGAAGGTGTGGGACCACACTTTTCTAGTGTGCTACATTTATCCATCCAGCATACACAGAACCAAACCAATGGGGACTCCTCCATTCATGGACCTTGGGCTCAGGAAGTCTGAATGTCCAAACCATCTTTCCATGCCCAAGGATGGGGATTTTTTCCAACAGGCAAGGTTCAGAGGAACCATTTGGCAGACTCTCAGCACTTTCAATGTAAAGCATGGACAATTCTGACCAGGAGTAAAAGTAGCCCACAGTCTTGGCATGTAAGCTCGTGGCCCCTGGAACACACCAACTGTCAATCCTACCTGATGGTGGAGAGACAGATTTCCAAGAGAGAGCCAAGACCATTGGAGAAATGGCTTTTGGCTTGCTCACAGAGAAGGAAGGAGAAGGATGTGAAGGAAACAGGTGCTGGTCCAGTAGGAAATGACAGCAGTAGGAACAACATCCTGACCCCATTCGGGTTTAGAGAGGCTGGATCCACGAAACAGGTTTTGCTGGAGTTTTCCTCTTACCTCCTCAGGGAAAAAGTCAGTGATTTGCAGTTTGCTCCAAGTATTCACCCTGACACAAGTGCTCTGTGTTTATCGCCAAGGTTCACCTCCTGCCCCCGGGCTCTGGAGAGCAGGGTCAGATGCTGTTTGAGGAACATGCGGTATGTGTGTGCTTGTTTGTTTGTTTGTTTGTCATTGGGATGTTGTGAGGGCTGCTTGGTTTGTTTGTTTGTTTCTTAAATCTCCCAGGGGAAGTTGCTGGCAGAAAGCACCTCCTGAGCAAGCTTGGACCCGGGTGTGTTTGGCTGGGAGCTGAGGCAATCTGCGTATGAAGAAACAAGAGGTGAAGAGAAGTGTCAGGTCAGAGGGCTAAGGATTTGGCTTTGCTATGTAATGTGGTCATCAGGCACGGACAAAAACAAACAGAAAATTGGAAAAAAAGCTTTGCCCACAACACAACTCAAACCTCAGCAAAAGTCATTGGAAATATTTCCATTTTAATTTTTTTCCACCATTGGGCCTCCTGTGTGTTTTCTGTGACAGGAGGTACTCTGGTTCCTATTGAGATCAGTGGAAAGCTGCCTACTTTAGGCTGGAGCCATGTGAACCTACTGCTTGGAGAGAGATCAAGAAATGTTAATGCAGGCTGACATGTCTCAGAGATGTTAGAGATGTTTTTTCTTGGAGTTGCAGCCAATGCAGTTAAAATTCCCTATGGGGGCACCTGTCAGCCAGCCTTACCTTTGCCATTTGTTGAACTACTTCTGCAGGGACTTTTCCCACAAAGAAATCCACAGAGCTCCAAAATATGACTGATGGGGAAATCTCCAGACACAAGAGAGAGCCAGAGGGCTGGCTTACTGGTATGTTACAACAATCAAAGAAACATGTCCTGTGGCTGCTGAGCTATCGCAAATCCATAGGAGCTGTGGTGAGCTGTAGCAGTTTTCATGTACACTGGCTCTGCAAGCCACCTTAGCTGACTATATAATTGGGTTTAAAGTAGCTGGACATGTGGAAAATAGAGCTACCTCTCCTGTTCACTGTTTGCCTTGGGATAAACAAATATTGCACAGGTCACTACGAAGAAATCTTTCTAACAAGATGCCAGGTCCCATCTGCTCTGGCAGAAATCAGTCCTGCATTCAAAAAATGCTGATGGAAGTAACAGATGATGTACTCATTATCCTTAGGGTTTTTAGACAGGTTTACTTAGGAAACCAGGCATTTGAGATCACAGTGTCTTTTAGTCTGCCAATACATTTGTCTGGGTCCTTCCTAATAGCTTTTTAACTCACAGGTCAGTTTTAAGAAAATATAACAGAAGACTATAAGTCTCCAAAATAGGAACTTTCTATGAGTTTCATGAAAATCATCAGCCAAGGGGAAGAAAAAAAAAAGTACAGATCTAATAAAAACACCCACTGCTGCATGAGCTCAACCCTTTATAAGACTTCAGGGAATCCACCTTCAAGTCGCATGAGAAACAAAGCTTCCTTGGTTTTTCTGTTCACACAACGATTTAGGGCATCTTCAGGTTCTGAATAAATAGGTGCCCTTGTCCCCTTTATCATGCAACACACCTGTCTGTTCAGGTCAGGACAGAGATGGATCAAGCCTGCCCAAAAGATGTTGCAATGCAGGACATATAAGGTCATAGGCAGGTAAGGCTTGTGGAGCTCGTGTTCAGAAAGCAACAAGGGAAAAATCCATATAATTCTTAAACCCCAAAAGAATTATGCCGATTTGGGCATATTCATCTCATTTTTGTGTTTGAATTTTGTTTGCTTTTCATCCCACAAGCTCTAATGTAAAGGAATCTATTTGCCTAAAAAACATGTACTTACACATTCAATGCAATTTCCTTTGGAACAAAAAGCAGTGTTTAAAAAAAAGGAACCTAAATAAAGTTGAAAAGGGCTTTCAAAATGGGTGCTGCAGACCCTTATTTGCAGAACCATCATGCCATACTGCAACGAGCACAGGTGTGCACACACGCACACCAGCACACGCTTGTTGGTATAAATGGTGCTCTGGGTGGTGAGGAAGGAAACAGGGGAAGGTGAGCGAAAGCTGCAGACCCCAGTGCCTGAGGGATCAGCATAGTGTTAATTACTGTAGCTGGTGCTAACACAGGAACACTAAAGCACAACTCTCGTGGTAGCACCTGGCACTATATGCTTGGGGAGGTACTAGAGCACTGATGACAAACAAAACTCCTTCCTTGTTTTCAAAACAACCACAATCCTCTCTCTCCCCTTCTTAGCACCCCTTTCCACCGATCACATCATTGGTTTGGAGGACAGGTTTCCCCAGTTTTCCCTCCAGAGGCTGATGCAAGAAGAGACCCATCAGAGTTAGCATGTGGCCATATACAGCAGAGGACTTGATCTCCTCGTCCCACCTGCTGCTTCTCATCACACACCCGATACTCCTTGCAGATTAATGTCTGGAATGCCACCTCTGCTACTTTATCCTGGGCTTCCTTGCCCAGCTATGTCAAGTGCAAAAAGCCTTTTCCTTCCCTGATCTCCTTCTTGGACCTGGCACAAATGTGTGGAAAGAGAAGCAGGGGGTGGAGAGATATTTGTTTTCTTTTTCCTTTCCTTTGTTTTGTATCATCTAAAGATTTCAATATGAAAGAATCTCTGTCAATGTGTGCTGTGGGTGATGAAGTGTAGTGTAGGGTTAGCTATGAACAGACAGCAAGCTGTGGTTACTGTCCCCAGCCAGCTGGGAATTGCACATCTCCTATCATATTTATTGGTCACCCATCCTTCGTCACCTCCCCTTTCCTATTTACCCCATCGTTCAGCTGCTGTCTGTCATCTTTTACATCTCTGGGACATGGAGATTCAATTAGGATGGTTATAGCTGCGTAGGAGCCTTCAGCTGCCTCCTAAAACACTTATTTGTAATAGTATTTACATGCTTATTTCCATTCAAAGGCACTGTCAAAGTTGACTTCATATGCTGATATACATAAGCAGAAAGTTAGAGATATACCGAAGACTCAGCAGTCCAAGGAAAATGGTGTTAAGGAACTGTAAAGTACAGATTCACACCATCAGCAATGCCGTACCCTGAGATATTTTGGGCACATCCAGAGTGTCTGATGATGTATGGATCAGCCTGCATATGTTTTAGAACACCATTTGAACTTTCATTAAAATATTCTAACAATGTTATACATCAAAATCAGACGTTATTCTTTTTCAGTAAGCAAATTCCTAGAGCAACTCAAGGAAAATACTCATTCAGCTCATTACGAGAACTATAAATAAGACAGAAAAGCATACTGCATATTGTTTCCCTTTACACCCAAACAATTAACAACGCGGGGGATATTTTATGATTATCTCCATTAGAAAAACTGATGGTACAAGAGCAGTATATTCTTGATGTCATCTGGTAAACATTTTTTTGCTGGAAATTTATTTTTAAAAATCTAGTTTCCCTTAATAACAGTGGCATCCCATTTTATTGCTGGAAATTCCCTATGTACATTTCCGATGTTCCTGTAAATTTTGTTTCAAGAAAACCACACCATCTTTCTTTGCTGCTTTGCACATTATGTCCTCGCTGCACAGGTAATTCAGAACTTGTCTCAATTTTAGTTTATTATCTCTATTCCATTTCTAAAAACAAAAAAATCTTGGATTTGGGTTTGGAGATGCTTTGAACCAGGACAGGCTTAGCTGGCTTAAGGTATTCATCAGAGCTCTCCCACTTTGAAGCAAAAGATCTGACAAAATCACAAGGATGCTGATAGTCCTCCCCTCTATGTTTTTCCACAGTTGTTCCTGAAGGACAGACTAAATTCTTCTGAAAAGAACACAAGAGATGGGAAAAGAAACAGCAGAGAAGCTGGTGGGAATTCATCCCTCAACATGGTTATGAAGAAGTAGGGGTGATGTGAGCTGGTATTTCACTGTGATCGACATACCACCAAAAGTTGGAAGACTTTTCCCCAAGGCAGCCAGCCTTCTGGCATACCCAAATCTCCACATGCCCATGAGATGTAGACTGAACCTCTGAGGGCTGAGGTGCAAGACAGCTTCAGAGGAAGTCTGCAGTCAGGAGACAGTAACAGCTGTCCAAGGGAGTACTCCACTCCATAGTTGGGAAAAAGCTGAACAGAGTGTGATGCTGGGTCCGGGGCAATCCAGAGATCTCTGGGTTAAAATACCCAGAGGTATTTCTCTCTGGCTGTCTTCAATCTAAGATTTCACATCACCAATATAGTCCAAGGACAGATCATACAAAATCTCCACCACTTCAAATGCCGTCTCTTCCAATACATGCAAGAAACAAAGCAGGTAACCTTTTAACAGCCACTGGAGCACCTCAACCTGGACGTGTCTGGGTGCTCAAGAGTCGTGTGGGCATCTCTGGGATGGAGCAGGCAGCAGAGAGCCTGATTTAGAAGAGAAGTGAAGAGATGACGAGATGCTCAGGTGCACTGGAATCTGAAGGAAAGGCACCTGGAGGAAGAGCCAAGCACTCTTCTTCTACACTACTCAAGCGCAGAAGTCCCTCAGCCTAGACCCAGGTTGTGCAACCTATCCATGATGCATTAAGATGTCTTTGAGCCTGTAGTAGAAGTAGACCTTATTCTTCCATTAATTCTTCTTAAACTTCTGAGATTCCATGGGCACAAGGAAGACAGTCAGCATTTGGCCACAGATGGACACACCACAGAAATTCAGCAGTACAGGAGCAGCCAGAAGTTATCTGACTCTGTAACTGCTTTTTACTGTGCCCATAGAACAGACCGGGTGTTGCTGGTTCTCTTCTTCCCCCATGCCATTCCTTTTCAGGAACTACCCAAGCTGCTTTTGCAAGATGCCTCCTATTTGCCCCCTTCCTGTCCCTTCCTCTCCCACTGAGAATCTCTTTCCATCTCTTATCGCCCACACAGCACTTCACCTTTGAGGGAGGTGGCCAGGCATGGGCTTAGTGGGACACGGATCTAATCCAGGTGCAGAAAGATTGTACTTTGGGGCAGCCTCCAATCCATGTTTGACCCTTTGGGCACAGCTTTCCCTTTCTGCTTCTGGACCCACTGTATCCCTGCAGCTTCCTCTCTCCATCCTGGAAGAGGTGGAGGAGAAAGGGGAGATGTTTTCTTCTCCTAGTCATGCTTTGGAAGATGTTCTGTGCCCATGCACAGCATTCCCCTCCCCCTCTGCCATCCCTCCCCCAGGGTTGCTCCTGGTGGCCACAATAAGAGGTTATCCAGCCTATTTCAATTAGTGGCAAACCGTGTGGCGTGACTCCAGGGCCTCCATATGTTCATAAGTATATGCATCCGCACTTTCCTTGACGCATTCCTCATTCCAGGGAAAGGCCACATCTCCACAGCTTGCTGGCACAAGTCACACAGGCGACTGCAGAAGAGATGGGATAATAAATACACACTCACATATATATACACACACACATACGTAGGAAAACTTGGCACCGTCCCACCCTCTCCCGTGTTGACTGCCACATGGTCCCCATCAATTTTTGTCAGAGACAGCAAGCCAGCCAACAGCTCACGGATGCTGACAAGGCATTTTCAACAGCTGAAGGGACTTCTCTGCTTTCCTCCTCCAACCCATAGGATTTTGGTTGGGGTTTTTTTTCTTTAAAGGCAATTCTTTTTTTTTCTTTAAATTCTTCTTTATTCAATTTTTCTTTAAATGTCTCCTGGGAAACATTTCCCAGACATGGCATTGCCAGCTTCCCAGGTGCTCCTTGGCTAGGGTGCCCCTCTCTGCAGCTGGTGGTCAGCAAGTTCCACTTTGTCCTGTGTGGGTATGGGATGGGGTCTGAAAGCAAAGAGGTCCTCATAATGTGCCACCTCTGCTACCTCAAGCAGCTCCAGAGGAGACTGAAGGTCTCCCAGCCCCGTTGCTGCCATTTTCCTGTCTTGGATGCAAGGGTGCAGATTCCATCTGCTCCTCCTCTACTCTGAACACAATTGCTACCTTCACATTCCTCCATCCCACCGCTTTTACCAGCCACCCTCACCCTTCCCTAAAGCTGTTCCCCACCCCTCACTCTCCTTTCTTCTATTCACACTTTCTTTGCACCCATCCCTCTGTCCCTCCTTCAACACTGACCTTTCCATAATTTCTTGACTACCAGTTCTCCTTTGCACCATACCGTGCTGTGATAAGGTCACTTTTACCCATGACTTCATTACCTTCACACATCCATGTACATCTAGTGATCCTTCCTTAATTTATAGCATGGCTTCCAGCATTGCCTGAGAGAGTGACGGAGACATGATTTTCTTCAGTGATTTGAACAGTCTAAGCCCCCTTGCAGGCACTTTACACTACTTGACTCCAAAGAACTCCCTATGCTCTGATTTTCCTGGAGCCTGATGTACGCAGGATAAATGGGCTGTGCTTAGCACCTGTCCTTTGCAGGTGGGCTTGGCCATGCAATCGGATGAAGAGTCCAAGAAATTCCAGTTCTTTTGGCATGAACAGCTTGAATCCTCACCCCTTAAAGACCCTGGAGAGATTCATCCAACTCTTGGCTTTGCCACTATATTAATGCAATGCTCAAAGACTTTGATGGGGTTTAAGCATACATCTCAGTGTTCAGGAGGTCCTCCTGTGAGGGGCTCCTCCTTTCATGTGATGTTTTCAGGGCTTTCTGCAGGTGACCAGGAGTTTGTGCCTAGAGTCAAAGTCAGGCCTGAATTAATGGAGATGTCCAAAAAGCTATTTGACACATCTCAACAAGTTTGCTAATACTTAATGACACAACACGCACTGCAATGGTCCCTAGGCTAAGCTGAAGGGCAGGAACTGTGCTCAAGAGAAAGGGGTACGGAAGCATTTGGGGGAGGAAACAGAAAGCAGCAGTGCCATAATGAGGACTTTCACTCTCAGTGAAATCCTGGTCTCACTGAAACCCTGGTAAAACCTCTCATGGGTGCTCACCCCAACCTTATCCTGAGTGAAGCTCAAGAACATCTTTCTAGTGCCATATACTTTGGTGTTTTCAGTCCCATGAGAAGAGGCATTTTTCTGTCCTGGACCTGGAGGTTCCCACCTGCCACCTGTGCAAATCCCCTGTATCTGACCCTTCTTTCCCCACTCAGTCCTACCCCAGGTCAGGAAAGGGGTCTGTGTTTGAAATGTGGTTCAATACAGAGAGAAATCCCCCACTCAGGCACCACCCCCCAACCAGCTGTTTGCAATACAGCTGCAGGGCTGCGTTTTGCAGGCAGGAACGTGCTGCTCACTCAGATGTCTGGAAACATCTGTGCAGACAGTGAGACCGACAGGCAGATGGTGGGATGGGAAGCAGGGGGAGAGCAGGAACGGGGGACTGGGAAAGGACTGAAAGGAACTGTTTCAGATGCGCAAGCAATGTTCAGCAAGTCTTCACATCCAGGGTGCACAAGCAGGTCTGGCAGAACTATCCAGCTAGCACAGGAGCACTCTTCTTCCTCCAGCCCAGCCATCGTGTCAGTAATGGACAGGACAACCTAAGCCTCTCCTGCATTTCTGAATGCCAGGTCATGTCAGTCCTTGTCATGCAGAAGAAGAAACCACATCGCTCGAGCAGCCCCATTTCTCGGAGCTGGAGGCAGCTGAGTCGAGGAGATGCTTCAGGAAATAGAGAGTTCAGTGAGCAGCTCAGGCTCTGATGGGGTCTTGGGTAAAGTCAAGGCAATTATGAGGAAATGCTCTGACCACAAGCCCACAGTGCCTGTCATTTCCACCAAGAGACACATCTTCTGACGTGAACAGGGATCTTGTTAGCAGAACAGACCCTGAAAGCCATCCAAAGCTGACGAACCTTTTCCAAACCACTAGCTTGGGCTTAGGATGCAGCATCATGGGATTTCCCCATACCTATATTATGGTGCTGCTCAATTATATGCATTATGGTATTTTTATCTCTCTCTCAGAAGCCCTGGGTGTTGATCATAAGTGATGACAGGAGAGTGGGCAAGGATCGCTATCAACTTGGAGCATGAGACTACAAGCTTTGGGAAGCAGGCTAGCCAGCCTGGCCTCACAGAGCCAAATATTGCCATTTCCAAGCATGTACAAAGTGAAAGATGAAATAACGCGCTGGGATGAGCTGAGGAATCGAGAACCCTTGCAACATTGCATTTTGCTTCACTGCTCTGTCTGGGACTAAGGTGGGATGTAGAAACTTGGCCATGTAGGGACAGGGGCTATGACTGGAAAAGGAGCTGGAGGGCGAAAGCCATGAAGACTCTCAATGCACAGGACTTAGGCAGCTTCCCCGAGCTCTCTGTTGGACTGCCCACTGCAATTGTAGCTGTCTCATCAAGCCAAAGCAGGTGTATCAGCTGTGATTTGAGATGGATGAGCAGGGCAGAGGAATCTGACAGGCATCTCAAAGAGTCTTGGCAAGTCACCATGGGAAGTACAGTTTCATCCTGCAGCTAATGATGAAATCCATGCTAGAAGAATCTTGTTACTCCTACCACAGTTCAGGACTTCCAGTCCTCTTCCTGAGCATGGATCCTGCACTGGAAATGAAAGAGAGAGATCCCAGATTAGCCCAGGGAGTTTTCCAAGGAAGATAAAATGATGCCATAACATGGAACCAGTCCCCCATATCCCAGTCTTGAGATCCACTTCTTCCACATTCCTGCCTACACATCTGGGAAGATCAGAAAAATAACAGAATAAACTAGAGAAAGTTGCAGAGAAAGCACAGTTGTTTTCAGACTCAACTCAAATGTGTAGGGAGCTCTGTCCCATGTTTCCAGATGAGCGGTGATTTCAAGAGGTCACTGCCATCTCAATGCAGGGTGAATGCTTTCTTCCCCATTGCTGCTCTGCAGGTAACCGCAGAGACACATGGTCCAAGAAAGCATGGATGTGGAAATTTTTCTTCCATTGGTCCGAATATTTCTCCAGTCAGTTCTGAAATACCCACATCCTTCTGGATCACAGTTGACAGGAACAAATATTGTCTGCATGGAAGGAGGCAAAAGAGAAGGAATAATTTGATTTGTCAGCTTTGCCAAACTGATCTAAGACTAGTTGTCCCTGTATCTGCCTAGGTCAGAGCTAAACCTCATCACCAGTTTGAAATCTCACCTGCTGGCCATCTCTGGGTGGCTGGAGCCAGCCAGGGAACCAGGGCATGCAGACAGTTGGAAAGACCTCCAAGCAGAGCTCAAGGAAAGATCTAGAGTTTCACTGTTGGTTGAATGAAATGAGCTGATTTTGCCAGTTGTCAGGCAGCAGTCACAGCCCTGATGAACGACAGAATAAACCAAGTTCCTTCTGTGGCCAAATTCCATTGACACCTCCACAGAGTTGGCTTTCACCATCCATCACGACATCTGCTGAGGTCCACGGGAAGGGGAGAGGGTGTAGCTCTCCGTCCCACCCTGGGTTATTTTTACAGCTGGGAAAGGAGGTGGTGAACCTGGACGAGAGGGTTGGAGGCTTTTCCAAGGCAGCTCACAAAAGCTGTGAAACCAGAGCCGGAGCTTACAAAGCCCCAGATCCCCAGATCAGCAGCTCCAAATGTGTCACTGGCACTGAACCTAGAAGGGCCATGTGCCCCAGAAAGGAATTTCCCTGATTCTGCCCAAGCAGAATTTTTCTGCACACAAATAAAATCTCCCAGCCAAGTACCTGTCTCCCCCACTAGTATAGAAACCTGAAATAGATGCTCAGAACTCATGAGCATCTCCAACCTTCCTGGAGGACACAGCCTCAGGGGGTACAGGCAGGACATTGAGACAGAAAGATCATCTATGACATGCAAACCTTTTGCCTGCCCAGATACAAGATTTTTGGAAAACACCCAACCAAGCAAAGACCATGGAGCTGTGCTGATTTACATCAGATGAAGATGGGTCCCTTCAAAATCAGTTCCAGGTGAGCTGCGTGGAGCTGCCCAGAAGTTGCTTGCTAGTTTCTCTCTCTCTCCCTGTTCTTTGTTGCCAAAATACATTGAAGCTGGGGATTCACAGGCAACACAGAATGGTTCCCTTGGGAGGAGCCGTTCCACACATGCCTTCCCAATAAGCTATCCCAGCAGAGTGGCAATGTTTAGAAACCAAACTGATCATTGCTGGCAATTTTAGAAAATGGACAAAAATAGCAGAAAAATATTTCACAATTTCCTGCACATTTTTTCTGATTGTTCCACAAAAAAGTTAGATTATCCAAAAGAGAAGAATGGTTCAAGCAAGCAAAACATCAGTAATCACCTGCTTTGCTAAGTGTTTGCAAATACCATAAACTGTTTTTCTTAGCCAAATGTCATTCCTTTCTACAACCATCACCCCCTTCTCCCAGTTACTCACTGTGACTAATGGGAGGGGAAAGAGATTGTTGAATTTTTTCCCAATAGATTTTAACTCAAAAACTTTCATTTTAGTTGGAAAGTGCTCTCCTCACCTCCTCTTTG
>NW_009619472.1:10470-12043 GCF_000690535.1 Cariama cristata | reverse complement strand
CCCCCCCCCCCCCCAGGATGGGAGACACCATCACACCTGTGGCACGAAATCCTTTAGCTTTGGTCACTTAAACATTCAGCAGCAGAAGACAACATCTAGCTAAGTCCTCTCTGGCAAACTGGGAGTGGTGGGACAAGACCTCTAGGTTCATAACACTTCTCCAAGACAGCCAAGGTTCCTCAGCACATCCTTCATCAAATTCTCAATTCTGCTAATTGAGCTATCAAAGCCATGTTGGAGGGGAGAATCATTTATATTTATCTGGGTTGTAGACATTGCCAGTAGAGTCTTCAAAATAAGAAAAGAAGAACCCTCTGACTCGCTGCCCAGAAACTCAATCCCAAAAGCCTCCTCCCAACCTCTGTTTACAAAATTATAAGCTTTCTTTGTCCTAACCATTTTCCTGTTACAATAATATTCTTCATCTTCTATCTGACTCTTTTTTGGTCCATGGAAAATATGATTTCATTGCAAAAGGATTTATTATGAATCAATAGAGCAAAGGGAACACAGAGATGTTTGCAGTAAATCACCGTCGAAGCAGAGACTTGTAGAAAATGAGTTACAAGAAAAAGTAGATAATCCCAAGCCATTTCCAGATGGAAGGAGGCTATATTTTCCATACACTGTATCTGCTTTTTATGTCACAAAACATGCTGGTATTTTTTTCTTGTACCGTAGAGTTATGATTACACGAAATGAGTTTCCAAAAATTACAAAGATTGGCCTGCTTTAGGTAACAAATGGAAGAACTGAGATACCGAGTTCAAACCAGCTAAGGCTCAGCCCCTTTTGAAGCTAAGAGCCAAGTCCAGCAGCAGAAGGCTGACTTCCATCCAGCAAGGTTCCCTCCACTGCTGGGATGGTCAGGACCAGTGCAGAGGTCAGATTTTCCAGCGCTTTGCAGTTTCTTTCACCCACTTCTCCATAGCTGGCAGGGACGACGCTGGGAGGTAGACTTGCTTCTCCCCTTCCTTAAAGTGAACTCCATCATCACCAACTCCTCAGAGCAGGCTTGGCAGGACTGAACGCCTGGCAACTTGAGGAAGCCGCTGGATCACTGAGTTCTTGGAAGCACTGGACAGGGAGTAGGCTGTCTGAGCCACACATCAAACTGGGTGTTAGGTACCAAGCCATTCTCCTAAAGAAGAGACATCTGAAAGACATTTAGAGAGCATCTGGATGGAATCAGTTCTGGTTGCTACCCAGGGGACTGAGGCACATCCTCCGAGTGGTTCACTCCTGCAGTGACCTAAAACTTAGACAGGTAAAAGAGGGAACTACATCCCCCTTCCAACAACTCCCTGAGACCTGAAAATCTGGTCAAAAATCGTCCCATGGGCTCTTCATGGAACCATGGTTCATCGACACTGCGGGTGTGTAGCATCCTGCAAGGCAACTGAGAAACCGATGACTGTAATAGATACAACCTCAGATGTGCAAGCAAACAAGCAACCTGTGAAGAAATAAAAGTAAAACCAGACTTCTCTAAGCTGAGTCTAGCTGTGAGCAGACAGTACAGGAAAGCCCCTGTGCAGATGTTTGGGGGTAAAATGTTCTGGAAAGGGGAAAG
>NW_009619472.1:4314-10457 GCF_000690535.1 Cariama cristata | reverse complement strand
AAACTGATGAGAAAGATTGTTGTGGTGTCCACGTAAGCAAAGCAGTGTGGGTGTGGGCTGCCTATGGCAGTATCCCATCTCCAACCAGCTTGGAAGGTGGCTGGGTCCTGGCCCAAGAAGCCACTTGCACTATTGCTGGTATTTTCTGCCTCAGTGTACTTTAATCTCTGGCTCTCACAGAGCAATGCACATGTGTTGGACCTGTCTCACGTGTTATTTGGATAAAGCACCAACAAGAAGAGCAGGGGCCACACAACCCAGTCAAGACAGGCAGGCTGCATGAAAGGTGGCTTCAGGGAAAGCAGGTGATGTACCAAAGCTCCTGTCCTTCATTATCCAGTCAATGCAACATTCACAACAAACCTGTCACCTGCTGTTCACAGTTTTGCTGAGCTGAAGAGAGACTCCAAATAATACACACAGTTTAATTGCAATCTGCCTTCTCCAGGTATGCCAGACCAGCCTCTTCCCTTGCTCTACAGATGGCCAGAACTGAGCAAAGGAGGGGCTGGATCTTTATTAAAGCCCCTGGCTGTTCCCCTGCTACGAGTTCCTAATCCTAATTGCACTGACAGACCTGGTGGTTACAAGGGTTTCACACTCATTGAAAGGTCCTGAGGGCATGACCAAGTCCTGAGTTCCTGCAGGTCACTGAGCACTGAAACCCCTCTCTGTGAGGCTGAAGGTGACTTCTCTTCACCTCTCTGATGGCTGGGGCTGCCTCTGAGGCTCCAAGAGCTCTGTGTGCACCGGCTGCCTGCTTGAATCTTTCCCCCCACCCCCCACCCCCCCTCAGGAAAAGCTGGCACTCCAGCTATTCCAGCATTCCCCTGCCCTTAAAGACCTTAATTTTTTCTAGCGTGTCAAATACACCAATCTATAAGAGGAGCAGCACCAAGCCTGGAAAAATGGCCAGGGGCCGGGAGAAATGTCAATACGAGAGGAAGTGTCTGTATCACACACACACTCACACAGACACACTCACGCACACACATGGCTCCATCAGCCAGGCTCCTTGAGTCATCCTTGGGCTCCTGCTCCCCTCCCCGCCCGCAGCAGTGCCGTCGGTGGGGACCGGCCGACCTCTAGTGGTGCGAGCCCACAGGGCCAGCAACCAGGCTCTCCTCGGAAGCCTACATCCAGAGCAGAGCATCTTATGTGTGCATGGGCTTCTCCTCTGGATAATAAAAGGTTCCATATGACTGGAGAAACCAAAAAGAGAGCAGATGGCGGGGGGAGAGCATCTGGGGGCCAGAGGGAAGCAGCCACAGAGTTCAGATTTACCAGCGTTGCCTTGGGACTTGCGTTAGAAAACCCTTCAGCATCTCCACTGGAGGTGTTCCCCAAGGACTGGTGGATCTGAGAGGATGTTTAGTCAAAATGAGGTTGAGGAAGAGAACAGAGATGGGACAACAGAGTGGTGACCTCGGAGGTGGCTTGTGAGGCCAGGTGGACTACGGTTAGGGTCCCTGGGTTCATGCCCCATGCTTTGCGCAGTCATTTTTCTTTCCCCCATGCAGCAGTTTCTGAAGTGTCTGAAGAGGGGATGTCGCCCCATTTCCCAGTGATGTGAAGAGAAGGAAAGCCAGGAACGAGCACCAGAGCCCTGAGGAAGCTCACAGCCAAGCACTTTCTCCTTGCTGGAAGGTATTTAGGATCTCCCTCTGAGAGGAGCTGAGGCTGGGGGGGGGGAATGAGGCTGGGGGCCCTCGGGAATGAAGGACAGCCAACACTTGCAACCCAGCAAGCTGAGGCAGATAGCAGCCTGCCTGAGCAAGGCTGAGGTTTCTCTCTCGTGGAAGTGTGAGCTATGAAGACGTGCGAAACTCTATCTCCAGTGCTATCCAGTATCAAAGAGTTCAGGGGGGGCTGCTTTAAAATAGAACCTTGGCATGGGTTCCAGCTCCTCCTCACGTCTTACTGAGCGGCACTCTGCCAAAATGTCAGCTTGGCTGGTCCACATGTCCCAGGCATCCCAGGCACGTCCTACAAACCTTTCCGGTGCTCCCAGGGAGATCGCTGCCTCCACAAACAGCCTCTCCTCTCAGCTGTGGAGGGTCCCAGTGGACCCTGAGCACCATCTCCCCAGCTGAGGAGCAAGAGGAGTGTCTTTCCTGAAGTGACAGAAGTAAGGGCTGGGGACATGCATGAAAAGCTCTCTGAAGGCAGTGTTGGACAAATTGTGCGCAGGGACCCCTTTTCTCTCTCCTGCCCTGAGTGAGCACAAGGGATCCATGGGGAACTGAGGAGCACCAGGCAGAGCTGGCGGGAATGAACTTGACTTTCTAGTGTAAGTGGAAGAGGGCATTGCAGCTGAGGTGATCATGGCCACAGGTGTCCAAGGACCCTGAATGCTCATGAAGAGCCAGAGGCTGGCAAAGCTCTGGTATTTTGGAAACTGCTCCATGCACCTAAACCATGGAGTCATCTCCCAGGGGTCATCCAAATAGCACAGTAAAACCCTCGAGGGACCAGACAGAGTCCTCTCATGCTGTCCTGGGATACTGGCTCAATTCAAGCTGTCTCAAAGCGAGAAGACTATATCCTGAGTCACCATAACAATTTTCTCCCACCCCACCCAGGCTTTCCTCCTTCTTCTTGCCCTTCTCAGCCTAGTGCACTTCCAAAATCCCAGCCCAGAGGGAGAGCCCACATGAGCAGAAGCCTTTTGATATTATCCTGAGGCCGGTGGGTGAGTGTTTTCCCCCTGCTCTCCCAGCTGGAGGAACAGGCAAGGATGGCTCAACAAACAATAACCAGCAGCAATGGAAAAACTGAGATCTTGGTAAAGCCAAAGGTGTTTGCTAAGCATGTCCTATTAAGATAGATTGCTCTCACACAAGCCACCCCACAGCCAGCCAAGTCAACGAGATGCTTCGTCAACAAGCCACTCTTCTCCTCTCCTCCCCAGCTCTCTTGAGTGACTGCAGTGCATCCCAGCAGAGCTCTGCTACACCAGGGCCAACGTCGCTGCTGCGCTCTGCTCGGATTGAACACGACCTCCCCTCCCACACGCTGCTTTCATTAGAGCCCAGCTCTTCTGGCACGGGCACTGTGCACAGTCACGAGAAGCTGTTCACTGGTGCCTTGTTTTATCCAGTTGTTGGAGACTTGAAACAATGAGCCTGCAAATATTTCATTCCTCCCCTGCACTCACTTTCTTTCTTACTTACTTTCTTTCTTTCTCTTTCTTTCTCTCTTTCTTTCTTTTTTTTTTGTTTTTTGTTTTTTGTTTTGTTTTGTTTTGAGGAGAAAAGGGGAAGGTACATAGCAGGATTAGCAGGGATGAGAGAAAAGAGATCAGAAGGCTATTTCTCTCCTGTCATGAATACACACGCACGTGAGCATACTTGTGCATGTGCGTGCATGTCTCACACCTGCCCTCTCAGAGGACTCTCCCAGCTGTCTGGCACCACTACAAACTGCACATGTATGTTGCCCTGATCCAGGCAGGAAAGCTCAGAGCAGGACCCCTATCACCACCACCAGAAAGATACCACATGCCAAGGCCACACAGCTGTCGCAGTGTCACCAGGACAGAGACTGCCTTCAGTCTGGCAGGCAGAAACATGGAAAGGAGGGAGCCTGGAGTCCAAAAGGTTGACCCCCCACTTTAGGGCCAAACACTCTCTTCTCTGCCATTGACCGAGAATTTTCTGCTGGGATGAGTTGCCATCAGGACATATTGATGCCCTGAGCTCCAGGTGAGGTGTGGAGGAGGCTTGGTTTTGACTGGAGATGAACTGCATGCCTGTTTCTGCCAGGCACTGCCTGAGCCCCACATAGGGATGAGGGGTGCAAGCAATGGGACAGTGCAAATATGGAATGGCAGCCAACAGGTAGGAGGGTGTGGGTCACCCTGAGACCATCAAGACATGAGGAAGTGGAGGACAGTTCCACCTGGGTTATCCCACCACAAGGACGCACGGCTACAGCCAGCTGGAGGCCATTGGTTTGAAGCAGACACAAGGCAGAGCGTGAATGAGGTGGGAAATGAAGGACCACTGAGCATGTTAGAACTCCCTTGTCCTGGGCTGGGGCAGAGGGGTTGTGAACAAGGTGCTTCACATCCCTTCTCTAACTCACATTGCTTGCTTTAGCCTGGCTGTAGCATGCTGGAATAGTCTGGGCTCTTACTGGTCACTTCATGTCTGCCTAAAACTGCTGGCATAAGGGGCATCCGAGGAAGGGCGGTGACATGGTGAGCATCAGCTAACCAGGGAGAAGAGACCTGGCAATGCTACTTTTACTCACCTGAGCTTTTTAATCAGGCTGCCTGCCTGATTTACTTGGACTACATGGTCCCGTGGGAGCCAAGGTTGCACGGTACTGCCATGGGGGATGGAAAGAGTCGCTGGCACTGAAGGCCTGCACAGGGGCATCTTTGGGCTGCAGTCACGTGAAAGACAGGCAGGGTCTGGCAGAGGCTGTGCAGAGGGTGCGAGTCTGGGCCCACCAGTGCTGGGAGCTCTCTGCATCCAGCTCAGGGTGCCCCTGCTGCAAGCCAGTCCTGCAGCCACCCGGCAGAGTCCCAACCCCTTCATCTCAGGGATGTACAAACCCAGCTGCCTCTGAGCTTGTCTGTCCATCGCAGAGCAGCGGGAGCACAACTCGGAGGTGCACCGAGGGAGAGGAGCTGCAGGAGATGCTGGCTGCAGGAGAGGAGACATCACCTCCTGCTCAGCCTGCTTTGGGCGTCTGTCAGTCCAAGGCCTCCATCACTTGGAGACACCTCCCTGTAGATGGAGCCAGAACCTCACAAGGCAGAAGGACAGCCCGGTCCTACCCCTCGCCCTTCTCTGAGGGACAGACCAGACCTCCTACAGATCGCTGTGCTCTGAAGAGGGACTAGCTCAGCTCCTCTCCCCCCTGCTCTCAAACACCTCCAGGGTTTTGACTCCACTCTCTCCCCAGGTAAACCATTCCGGAGTGTCACATTGTTCCTCTTTATTCTATGTTTAACCCAAATCGCCTTCTGTTGCTTTTTCCTGTCCACCACGGCCATGGAGAGGGGGTAACTCCTGCACCTCAGGCTGCATGTTGATGTCCCTCTCCAAGCAGTAGGCAGTAAAGTCCCCCTGGGATGATAATGAAGCCCCTAGATCCATTTCTGGGGTGGCTTTTCTCACCACCAGCTCTGTGATGGACTTCCCCAGGCTCTGCTGGGTTGGATGGTAGCACTCACACATTGTGTCCCCTCCAACTGCCTTCATCCCCTCCCAGGGAAGGGATGAGGGTCTGGCCCAGGAAACAGAGAGTGAGCTCCAGGTGGGTTGCTGGGGCAAGGGGAGCTCTCTGACCCCTCTCTTTTACCTCTAAAACTCCTGGTTTCGTGCTGCTCAGCCCCAGTCTTTGCGTCAATAGGACCCCCAGGCACTTGGGCAAGGGGCCCTTGCCCCTCCGCCAATGGGTTGGGGTGTCACCATCGCACACAGTGGCCGAGCAGCTCAGGGATGCGGCAACTCAGCAGCAGCATCCCAGACACCATGGCGGGGTTTGCAGCCTGCGGGAAGGCACTGCCATTCCTATGTGTGCAGCTTCCCAAGCAAGCTGGTGTGTATGCCCACAATCACATGTGTGCGGTGTGTTGCACAGGGGTGCGTACATGTGTAGCAGGCAGCACTCTGCCCAGTGCACTCACCTCTCCAGAGAGAAGCATCGATTAAACCTTCTAACACGCTTAAGTGACTTTCAACACCCAGAGACTGTTTTTCCCTTCAGGTCCCAGTCCATCCTGCCCGCCACACTGCAGAGACTGAACTGGTCTGGGAAATGGGGTGTGGGTGCTTGACAGGCAGCAATGTGGCATTGGTCAGACCCAGCTCCATGTGGACGAGTCCCTCCCTTGTGTGGTGATGGGGAGAAGGCAGGTTCGGACCAGCAGGGAGGATATGGCTGGGGTAGTTTAACATCGGTGGTTGCAGCAGGACAGGGACAGGGACACTGTTTGCTGAATAGGGTGCAGATGTGAGCACAGGTCACCTCAGCCCCAGGGTGGCTTTTGCCCACATCAGGTCTGCTCGCCCCTTCCCACCCTGGGGAGGCTGGTGGGCTCCTGGCCATTGCCCAGACGCGATGCTCAGGAAAAGCCAGGTTGTGTCACACATCCTGTCCCTTGGGGACACTTCAGGGGCGGGGGGCAG
>NW_009619472.1:357-4283 GCF_000690535.1 Cariama cristata | reverse complement strand
GAAGCCTGGTAAAGAGTAAAAGTGAAGGAAGATGAAACTGCCCCATCCCTACCACCATGACTCCGCTTTTGCTCCAGATCTGAGGGTGGTTTCTAGCTTAGTTAATGCAAAATGATGGTGGTGGGGGGACAGACCCACCTCCAGGGTTTCTCCCTAGGAGCACCCCCTCCTTGCTGGGGCTCTTCCCTGGACCTAGGGCATGGCTTTCCAGCTGGCTTTGATCTGCCAACAGCACCCCACAATCCAACAACACCATGGGGCCTGGGGCCTGGGCTTTAAAATCTGTTAAATCAAGGTTGCTCGAAATCTGACCACATTTGCAGGGCAGTCAGCTAGGAGTATTTGCCCTCAGTGAAGGCTTGGTGCCACGTTCCCAAGCCAGGGTTTCCTGACTGTCCGACAGCAAGCCCACCCCTTTCTCCTGGAGCAGGAGGCAGAGAGGATTGAGAAACTTTGACGCAAGAAACGCTCCCTGGGTGGCCCAGAATCTCCAGAGCAGGGGCTGAAATTGGAAAAAAAATGATGATTTAGGAACCTGAAGGTGGGGATTTGATAGGCACAGGGAGCTGTGATGGGGGCAAGATTTCCTGCCATGGAGCTGGTGGGACCTGCCTTTCCTGATGGTCACACCAGAGCCACCAGCCTGGCCTGGAGACAGCAGCAAGCTGCAAAGAGGGAGACCCTGAAAAGCCTGCGCTGTGAGAGCCAGCATGGGGAAGGGGGTGGCAGATAAGAACATGTCAAGGAAAAACACAAACCAGAAGCTCCGGAGGAATTTTGGAAAGGAAATGGGGAATTAACTGCAGAAAAGGGGAGGGGGGGGCAGGAAATGCACAGCAGTTTATGGCTCACAACAAATAGCCTGTCCATGCTAGCTTGCCGGCCACTCGCCACCTCTCCTTCCTACCCAGGGGACACCCAGCAGCGGCCGTCCCAGCCAGGCAGGAGCACTGGGAACGCACAGGCAGCTGGTGCCAGCTCCTGGGGGGTCAAATCCAGCAAAAATCAGGGAAGAAACTAAACTAAGAGAAGATGGCAAGAAAATACCATCCCTGCTGTGTCAGATAGGGAGAGGAGGATGCAGGTCCTGTCTTGCCGATGGGTAGACGAGGGACAGCCAAGGCCAAGACTGGCAGACGCCAGGTACCTCCCGAGGTCCCGTGGTGCAGCCTGGCTTAGAGGGCACATCGCGTGGGTGCCCACCCAGAGACCCACAGCTATTTCTAGGGGACCAGAAACCATCCCATCTTCACTCCTTTCTTTTTTTACCTCTCTTCTCTTTGCCTCCCAGCACAAACCTCGCAGCATGGGGTCCCTGCGCACGCAGCCCCCTCAATCTGCCCCTCGCCCTGCAGCTATTTTAGAGAAAGGCAGGAGGTATTTTTAGTGCTGCTGGCTCCCAGGAGAAGCTCTGAGCCTCTGAGCCGCAGCAGCGCTGGCGCCAGAGAAACTGCCGCTGCTCTGGCTGATATTTCTTGTATAATTAAACTCAATCCATCCCGGGGGCCGGGTCTTGGCCACCAACTCAGCGAGGAGGGGAAGGAGCGGAGCCAGAGAGCCGGGGGCTGAGGGCTGTGACGGATGCTGGGAATTGCTCTGCGAACACTGGAAAAGCCAGGCCTGAGACTTTGGATGAAATTTTGCCAGGCATGGGGGAGCAGGATGGCTCCAAAAGGGGCATGGAGTGGGTTTTAATGGGACCAGAGCCCAAACTCCGCTTCGGCAAAGGCAGAAGACCCTGTACCAGCATCATCCCATCCCGCTCTCCTGTGGGAGATGAACTCAAAGGGGATGTCCAAGGCTGAACAGACAGCACCTAAAGGCAACCTGGGAGAATGCAACGGGATTTGAAGAGCACCCAGTGCCTGTAGGGCAAGCTGGAGAGATCCCGCCTGGTAAACAAAAGCCCAAGCTGGAGCTGGAGCGGTGTAGGAAGTTTGGGGGCTGTCTGGTTAGCAAGCATCTGGTGAACACAGGCTGCGGCTGGAGGCTGACAGGCAGCAGCGCAACCCCGGCTTCTTCCCACGCCCACCACCCGGCGTCTGTCCGGGGGCCCCAGCCTGCCACCGAGGAATGGGGGGAACGACAGCCCAGAGAAAACACAGCACCCACCGGGTTTTAGGGTTGTTTGGTGGGGTTTTTTGCCCTGTGCAAAAAGAACAGAGCGTTTATTCCTGCGCTCCCTTATATTTCAAGATTCCAGCAATCCAGACACCAAGCTGGCATTCCAAGCAACAGTATATTTTATATAACTGATTTTTTTTTGTTTTTACCACTTTATAAAGCCATACAATGAACTGCAAAGAATCTGACATCTGTACAATGGGAAGACAACAGCGGAGTCACATTCACACACAGACATGGTGCGACCGAAGTGATCCTTACACACGCGACAACATTAGGAGCACAAAGATACAAAATATAACGTATTTTTTTTTCCATCTATATAAATACACAGAAATGGGCAAGTCTAAAAGTTTTAAACTGTTCATTAACACTGATTAGCAAATAAATCTGTAACGTTCCCAAAGACAACAACAACAAAAAAACCCCACGCATAACACAGCGGCACAGGATCCGCCAACAGAAACGTTGGGTTGCTTCCTTTTCTTTTTTTTTTTCCTTTTTTAAGGAAAAAGGAAAAAAAAAAAAGTATGAGTAACCCCAAACCAACTTCGCAATTTGCAAAACAAACGAACGAAATGAAACAAGCCCCTGCGGGCTCCTTTGCTGTCTGATCCTCCTGCCTGCTCCAACGGGAAGGGTTGCCTTTTGTTGACGCTGCTGTCTGGGGTTTTTGGGGCAACTGGTTTCTTTACCCGCCTGACCTGCTGGGTGGGGATTTACTTTGCGCTTCGGTTCAGGCAGTTGAACTCGGAAAATCGATGCCCGGAGGCTGGGTTGGGTTTTTCTCCCTACCTGGTTTTGTTTTCCATGTGTGGTTTGACTGGGGGGACAGCCAGCAAATGTTGCATCCAGAGCAACCCCAAACTTTGCTCAATTTATCTGCTTAAACCCATGAGCCCCCCATCTCCACTGATGATAAGGGACTGGCAAAGACCGTGAGATGGGTGCATCCCATCAGCAGATGATGACATGGATCATCCCCCAAAATAGCTGCCGAGGGGGCAGAGCGGGTGGCAGCCCTGTTGAACGGGAACCCCACATTTTGCATGTTGCAGGTGCTACCGTTTGGGACAGGCAACAAACGACCCCCCCAGGGAGCATTTCCCAACAGACAGCAACATCAACAGCAAAGGGAGGACGGGTGGGAGGGGGCTTCTCCAAAGAACAAACCAACACAAAAAGGGCACATACAATAAATTTACACACACACAAAAAAATAAAATATATATATATATGTGGGGAAAAGTGCGTTTTTAAGGATATCTTTGGCAAGAATATATGCAGTTCTTTGTGCAGGAAGGAGGGATGTGTGTGTATGTGTGAGCGAGAGAGAGATACCATCCGGCTGCTGACAACGGCAGTGTGATTACAACGAAACATGTGCTGGGCTTAACTCACGCAAGCTCAAATCTCAAATACCATGACTGCATTTAAAAACCAAAGAAAAAAAAACAGTCTTTTTCTGTCCCTTTCATAAGGAAAAAATATCAACACTAGGTCCCCGCCAGCCCTGGCACCTGAGTAATCCTCAACACCAGCTGACGGTCTCTCCCAGGGACAGAAAGGGTAGTTACACCTAAAAATGTAACTTAAAAAAAGGAGATAAAAGGGGAAAAAAAAAAGTGCCTTTAAAGGGAGCTGACAAACACCCGGCTACATCATTGGAGGGTGATTAGCTATGTGTTAAAAAAATAATATAATCATCAGATGATTTTGTTAGTGTTTGAGATTTGGATACAGTCTAAATCTTCAGCTAGTGGGTTAGCGGGAAAGCCGCGAGCGGCTCAGGGCCCGAAGCA
>NW_009619472.1:0-237 GCF_000690535.1 Cariama cristata | reverse complement strand
GCAGCAGATTAAAATAAAATTACATTATTATCATTTCTTTTCTGAGCAGTGAGAAAACCAAGTTTGAAAAATAGAGGCTTTCAAAAATATATCTTTATATATCTATAAACACAGTGTTTCCTCTAATCGGTGAATGGCAGGGTGAGGAGATTACAGGTGAGATCATCTCTCATCTCGCTTGAATTTCGCAGAAGGAGGGAATCGCTTTTTGGAAACATCAAAAATGAAAAGATCTCT
>NW_009619471.1:4984-11108 GCF_000690535.1 Cariama cristata | reverse complement strand
GAATAGACTATTTCAGTTGGAAAGGACCTGCAATGATATCCAGTCCAAGTGCGTGACCAATTCAGGGCCAACCAAAAGTTAAAGCATGTTGTTAAGGGCATTGTCCAAATGCCTCTTAAACACTGACATGGTTGGGGCATTGACCGCCTCTGTAGGAAGCCTGTTCCAGGGTTTCACCACCCTCTTGGTAAAGAAATGCTTCCTGGAGCCAAGTCTAAACCTCCCCTGGTGCAGCTTTGATCCATTCCCACGTGTCCTATCACTGGATCCCAGTGAGAAGAGCTCAGCACCTTGCTCCCCACGTCCCCTCCTCAGGAAGCTGCAGAGAGCCATGAGGGTCACCCCTCCTCAGCCTCCTTTTCTGCAAACTGGACAAACCCAAAGTCCTTAGCCACCCCTCACAGGCCGTGCCTGCCAGCCCTTCCACCAGCGTTGTTGCCCTCCTCTGGACGCATTTAAGGACCTCCACATCCCCCTTAAATCGTGGGGCCCAGAACTGCACACAGTACTCAAGGTGAGGCCACACCAACACCGAATACAGTGGGATAATCCCCTCTTTTGCCCGGCTGGTGATGCTGGGTTTGATGCACCCCAGGGTGGGGTTTGCCCTCTGGGCTGCCAGGGCTCACTGCTGGCTCCTGCTGAGCTGCTGCCGACCAGCACCCCCAGGGCCCTTTCTGCAGGGCTGCTCTCCAGCCACTCCTCTCCCCATTTAGACTTGTGCCCAGCATTCCTCCATCCTAGGTACAGAATCCAGCATTTTGACATGTTAAATTTTATCCCACTAATCACAGCCCAATGCTCCAATCTATCTAGATCCCTCTGCAAGGCCTCTTGTCCCTCAAGAGAGTTGACAGCACCTCCCAGTTTGCTAATGATGCATTCAATTCCTGCATCCAGATCATTGATAAATGTATTGAACAGAACCAGCTCTAGAATTGAGCCCTGAGGAACACTGCAGTGCTGGTGACCAGTTGCCAGCCAGCTGTAGCCCCATTCACTACAATACTTTGAGCCCTGCCCTTCAACCAGTTCTTCACCCAGCGCACTGTGAACCTGCTCATCCCACAGTTGGACAACGTGTCCAGAAGGATGCTGTGAGGGACAGTATCAAAAGCCTTACTAAAATCCAGAAAAACTACATCCACCACCTTCCCTTCTACCCTTATCATAGAGGGATATCCAATTAGTTAACTAGGACTTTCCCTTCGTGAACCCATGTTGACTACGTCTGATTTCCTATTGCTATGCAAGTCTAATTTCCAGGAACTCTAAAAAATCTGGGAACTCTAGAAGTAGAATCTATGTGTGACCAAGAATATATTCAATCTACCCTGAATCACACTTGGAAAAATACCAGAAAGTGACTATGTCTTAAAATATTGTTAATCTGCACCTGAAGTAAAACATAATTTGGTGGATGTTCCACAGACAAGCAGATTATCTGGAAAAATAATCCACAGAAGAATAGACTGTCTGAAAAAGTATACATTGATGGATGATAGACAGAATGGATGGGTTATCAAATTAAAGAAAACAGGAACCTTCTGTGGGAAAACCAATTAACCTTGTACGTGGATCACATAAGTTAATCACATGAAGAATCATCAAAGTTGACCATAACTAATATCTTAGGTTGTATGTATCAGACTCCATCACACAGCTGAGTTGTGCAGATACTGCTTTTCTTCAGAGCTGCATGTGCTGAATCGTTCATCTCCTACTGTAAACCTAGGTATGTCAGTATCAGTTTAGTAATATTAAAGGGAATACATTTCTATTGCTGGTGTTTGGTTTAGTATCCCACCCTTGAGATGTGTCTGTAATTTGGGTGTCACAGAGGGATTTCTTCTGCATTACTTTCACAGTTCTTGCAGGCCCTATGGAACCATATGCAGCCCTACAGAAATATAAAGGAATAGTCCAGACCTATTTTTCTTCCTTTCTTTTTTCACTTTCTTTACTTCTGTGCTCAGTTTTTTAGCTGTCACTGAGACACAGCTCACAGTTCGTGAAAAAATCTCAAACAGCCTAACAAATGGCATGAGAACAAGCTCTTGATGCAGTACTCTTGTACTCGACATCTCTGCACTGGCAAGTGCTTACAATTCCCCTTGGGTGTCTCTAATTATAATGTATGGTTCATTAAAAATGACAACAGAGTTCATCGAGCCGGCATTCTTGTGATTAATTGCAATGTTCTCCTAATCAGTTGTTGTTATTTATACCTCCGCCTTTATGCAACTGATTATACTGTACATTTGCACCGCTCAGAGAGTAACAGAAGGGACGCGAAGGGCGTGTTTACACGATGCAATGGAGCATGGTGTAGATACGTCTGAACTAGCGGTGACCCACGCCGTGTGCTGGCACAGCACAGAGCCGTACGGCACTTGGGATGCTCGCCTGGGTCTCCATCTCAGAGCCACAAGGAAGCCACGCCAAGCACATAAGCTCTGCCTCCCTGAAGGATTTGTTACACTCTATGTAGAGCTATAGGGTCATGGTTTTTCTGCTTTCAGCTAAGCTCATGCCACCTCCAGCCGGTGAAAAATCACAGACAGCTCAGTGCAGGTATTTCTCAGGAGCTCCCTTTGAGTATTCTTGCCTGTATGTGTGTGTATATATCAGATATTGGATTTCAGCAACCAGAAACTAGATCCTTCTTTAAGCCTCCTAAAAATATCTTTAAAGTATCCAAGATCCACTGACTAAGCACTTCTGTGTATTAAAGAACCCACTGAACAAAACCTAAAAAAAAAATCTCTGAAAATCAGCTGCCATCCATCAGAAGGAACAGAAATTTTGAGAGTGCAAAACTCCGTGATAAGCTGCCAATAACAAGGCTGTAGTTTGATCCACCTTAGGTTTACATTTATCTGCAAATGATTTCTGGTTTTCCTTTTATGGTCTCAGCTAAGGTAGTAAGCAATTTTAGGGGCCTGTCACTGGATATCCCAACCTGAGACAGACACCAGTAATGTCATTTTCGGAAAAATTGCAGACTAGCTCTCTCTGAAAATAAATTAGTCCCTCTTGGATACACTGGATGTGCATACATAAATTGTGGCACGGTCATGCCAACTCGCTTTTCAGAGTACTTTTGCAGAGAAGCCACAAACTTCCTACGTTGTTACAAATCTTTCTTATGTCTTCCTCTTCTTTTAGTTTGCTGCTTGCTACACATCTGCTCTGCAATTCTCTTGTTCCTCAGTTTCAGGCTTTTAGTTGCAATCTAATGCTATTTGCACAGCATTATCGCCTGGAGGCCTAAGTCAACTTTGGCAAGCCTCCTACTGGCATGTTATGTTAATAACTGATTGGTTTTGTTCTGAGAGAGAGCAATTTGTTCCAACAACTGGGATTCATCCCACTTTTTTAGCGAGTACACAGCTACGCTCTAGCACAAACATTAAAGGCCAAGATCTTTAAAAATAGAAAGGGACGGACCATCAGCATCACTGCACTCAGCCCAACAGCTGCAGGCAACCATGGGGTAACTGCCTGGTCCAAACTGCACACCCACGCCCAGCCCCACTGTCACAGAGCCTTGCTCCTAAGGCCAAATTTACATTTTTAGACTTCTGACTGAAGTTTTTGACCATCCAAGCATCCCTACCAGCTTCAAATATGTAGACCTTTTAGTCAGACAATCGTTAAAACTTTGGCCCACGCTGGTATGTAGATACTGCAGGAAAAATCATGCAGATAAGGACCTGCGACTTACTGCATTAATTCGTATACAGCAATGGGAATTAAGGTTGCAGAGAGCATGCTTATCTGTAATATATTTGTTCTTCAATACGTGCAAAGTCCCTAATATTACATGGACTTGTATTTGTCAATACTAGGATGTATCTCCATAGTTCAAGCTAGGCATTTTAACTGCCTGGGAAGTTTCCAAAAAATTATCCCCAGACAAACAAAAAATGCTACTCAGGAGCAACAAAAAACAGTACGTGAAAATTACTTTGTCATCACATGCAATTTGCATTTTTAAAATGTGTCTGTGAAATTTTACAGTCATTTGCATTTCAAGTCAGCAATTAGATTAAAAAAGCCCACAACTGCAGCTGTGACAAGAGCTCTGTTATGTGAAAAAACGTAAATAATCCTCTTGTCCTCCAGTAACAGCTCTGATGAGAATGAATTTTAGCGCAAGGCTTCACTTTTGCCTCTTCAAGGTTGCTTTCATCCTTGATACAGTATAACTGGAAAACCTAAAAGAATTGGAGTCCAAACAAGATATGTATTTAATAATGCAAATTGCTTTTGGTATTGCACTTGATCATTTACAGAGCATCTTTTCAGGTGCCATTAGGATGAGCTGTAGAGCAGCTCCAGAGCTACAGAGAGGCTTTTCCTGGCACACAGGGTGGGATGGCATCCCATCAGCTCCATCATCCTTCAGATGAAGGGGAGATGAAGGTCTTTGGGGATGGATATCCGTCAGCTCCCCCAGAGCTAGGAGCACATGCCTTCTAGGAAGGTGAGCTGAGGCCAGATCCTTTCTTCCCCATCTTCCCCACCTGTCTTGTTGACAAAGACAGAGACCTTGAGGCTTTGTTTGACAAAAAGACTGTGATACATGTAATACGTGTTAACACGAATTCCTTTCCTTACCTCAGAAGGCAAGTGGACAGCACAGGGAAAAGAGAATTAGAGACACAAAAGAAGATTGAAAATAAATGATGAGCTAAGGGCTGGGCATGGGAAGAGACTGACAATCGTTATTAGGAGAGTGTATCCAAACAACACAAGAGAGTACGTGATCAGGAGGAATAAAGACAGAAGGAACAGTATATAATATTTTGGTCATTTATGATCCAGAAAGAGGGTTATTACTATTTTTTTCTGCAACAGATGAGAGAAAGACCAAGATGGTGGTCAGGGGAGAGAAGAGTACAATGCGATTAAAAATAGCTGAACTTGTTTTAACTCAGCAAGGGGAAGGTTGAGAAAGATGTGATTTCTTTCTAGAAATATATCAAAAGAGTAAATGTCAGATGGAGAAGGACTATTTGAGCTAAAGGGCAATTTTGGCAAAAGAACAAAAGAGGGGAAAAAATCAGCCATAAATACATGCAGCCCAGAAAGCGTTCTAACCGTCTGAGTGGCGAGAGTCTGCAGCATCCTCTCGGCTGGAGCCACTGGGGCAATCTCTTGGACTTAAAGGTAGAGCCTAATCACTGCATGGAAAGGAGTGAGTGACAGGGCTGCCTGGCTTTGACAAGGCAGGATGCTCCTAATGTTCAAGTCTTGCTCTTGAAAAAGCCAATGAAAATGGAAATTAGTGGAGGATTTGCTGGCAGCCTTTTTGTTAGCTAGCAGCTATCAATAGAACTGAGTGCACTGAACATTTCCACAGCTAGCTATCACACCCTCACCCAGCCAGTCCCCTGAAGCTCTTACCTTCATGTTTTACAATCACTTTACAACGGAAAAAGGTGTATATCCATGAAGACGGTGCTTCAGTGGTTCTCAACAGTTTTTCTTATTACAGCTGAAGCTACTAAATATACTTTTCAAGATCATTTGACATGCCAGTCAGCATTGAGCCCCAAATGGACCACCTAAATATTAAACAGAAATTCTTCCAAAATTGCTACATTATCGGCCTCATGAGGGTAGCCCCCCTTTGCCCTCCCACCTTCGAGGTTCTCATCCTTTTCTGTTGTGGTTTCTCTGTCCTCATTTAAACCTGTAGTAACTCACCCTCAGACTGCTAGGCTGGTGCCAGCGGGCAGGAAGCAGCACGAGAATCAGGCCCTGTTTTTACTTTTGTACATTGGACAGCAGTTTCTGGCCAAAAATTCTTCATTTCCTGAATCAGAGCTGTCCCATAGCTTGGGCTACAGTAACCTGGCTCAACACAGTCAGCTCTTAGATAAGGTTTTCTTTACCACAAAGCATGTAATATGTCTATATTATTAAATAACAATAATACCAATAATATTACGATATCAACACTTGTATTAATAAAAAATAATTAAAATGCCTATCTATTGCAGTAGGACGTCAGCCTGCCTCCAGAGATGGGGAGAGCTGTCTGACCTGCCAGAGGTGCTCCGCTTCCATTTTTTGGGGGTCAGTTTGAGATTTTTTTATTTGATTTGGCATTTTC
>NW_009619471.1:0-4964 GCF_000690535.1 Cariama cristata | reverse complement strand
TTGCGGACATCTATGGACAAACGAAAAACGCAACCTGGCTGCTTGTCACCTTACCATCAGCAATGTACAAATTTCTATCCCTTGTGGCTATTGCAATTTCAAGTTTCAGTCCTCTACTGTATTTTGATCTTTCCCATAGATGTCTTAAGTTCTGGCATTTTTTCCCTGTCTTGAATGTTATGTAATCAATTAAAATGTAAATTATCCATCAGGCTGGCTAATATTAACCTCAGGTGGTATGCGAAGCCTGTTGAAACCTTGGAGAGCTTTTCTGTTGACTATAATGGGCTTTGGATCAGGACTCTTAATAGCAGTCATTTGTTTGAATCTATTCTAGTTTAATGAGTGATTAGCAGAAGTTTTTTCCACTCTTTACCTAACAGTTGATAAACCAGAACCCGTGAGGAGCTGTGTACTAAATAATGGTATGATTTTACAACCCTCAAATTGCTTTAGAAAATAGATTTATAAATCATGCACATAAAAGTAAAGGATATTGACAAATTCTCTGCTATAAAAGAGGAGGCTTGCTGTGCTTTATGTGAGACTCTTAACAATAAAGTGTTACCTACCATGGGACACTGGGAAAAACTATCAGATCTTTATAGATCTTGGTGTCTTGGGTACCTCTCTTTTCTGTTCTTTTTTATTTGAGGTAATTTACATGTCTTTGGTACTCCAGCTCAAATTCCCACATCTTTTAGGACCAGATTGTTGTTTAAACAATGTTTAAACAACTCTTTGTGCAGGAAGAGACTTATGCAAAGAAAAAAGCCATTGATTTTTCCTATTACTTCTCGTTATCTTTTAAGTCACCTTCCAATCCAAGCAACGTTTCCAACACTGAAAGATACCAACTATCAGGATCTGTTCTACTCGACCTTTCATGATATTTAGGCATCTGGCTTTCCAGCTCAAGTAATCAAGATGATAATTAAACCTACATCTTTGTGAATGTCAAAACTGTCATCTGCATTCAGAATGTTATGGGTCTGCAAGAAATGATGATCAAGAGAAATTTAAGATCAGTGAGGTCATTAGGAAATTGTTCCAGCATTGGCTTCACCAAAAACTGCCTTGTAAAGTAAGTGAAATACATGGAAGTATGCTGTATTAACTGCTAATATAGAATACCTAATCAGTGTCATTACAAACTAAGCATACTTTGCAAATGTAATTTTCAACAGTATTTAAAATAATGCCCAAGCAGTAGTAGCAGATTATGGGTATCCTTTAGCTTGTTTCACTATTAATACCTTGCACTATGTGCAGTTGTATTTGCACTTATTACACAGAATAATTACTTTCCTGCTACAAATGGATATTGTATTTTTAGTGAAACCAACAAAAATCCTCAGTGTTTCACATTAAATAATGAAAAATTAAATGGCAATTTGAAAATGAGTCAATGATGCAGTAGCTTCCAAAGGCAAAGTCAAGAGTGTTAAGTTCACAGGAAAATATGTCTTGAAATCATTCCCGTTTGCAAATGAAGTCATGTCACAGTTTTCCAATCCCAATAAGCAATCAGAAGTTATTTCCCAACAGCCAATGTGGTCCTGAGTTTCCAGCCAAAGTTGTAAGCCCACACTTGGCTCTCACCAATACTGACAGGGAGGCAAGCGGGACAGTGTTGATCACTCACATTGCAGGGTGATATGCAATTACTCGCATTGCAGGATGTCTTCTGTCATCTGCAACTGAAACAATTTAGTCCAAAATATTATAAATCTTGGCAAGTGTAGGAATTATTACTATTTCCCTGACATTATTTCTCTCTTGTGTTCCCTGCCACGTGCAAACTTCAAGCATGGCAACTCAGCTGCAGAGCACCCTGCAGCAGCACTGCTGCACACACAGTTCCCTCTGTCATTTCTCTGGAGGCTGGTTTCACAGCTTGTCAAAGAATTAAAACTAAAAATGTTGGCTTGGAACTCCAGATGTGGGCTTTAAATAGCCCTCGGGATGATGGTATGTATTTCCATTGCTTATAAATAGGGTCTACAATGACTGAGGGTCTAACTGGGTGACTCATAAATGTGCCATGCGAGATGGAACGAATTCAGCCTGTGTGTCCTCTGCAGCAGCAGGGGAATTAAACAGCTCTGAACGGCAAAGCAGCACGTCTAGTGTGCAACTGGGAAACACAGAGCTTAGGGAGAATCCATGCCTTGAAGGCACTCATAGATATCCGCTTGGCACCCAAAGCCTTTTCATGACAGGAGGCTCCCCTCCATCTAAGATGCAGCTAGACACAGCATTTTTGTCAGCTCTTTACATGAGAGGCAGATATCTAGAGCACTTGCCCAAAGGGTGCTCTAGGTCATGTCCCCGGACCGTTCTCAGCTGAACTGGATTTTCCATCAAAACTCTCCAGTTGCTCAGTCAAGAAGAAAGACCTTTGAAAGCAAGAGGAGCACAAGTGCCTGACTCCAGCCTAGCTCTCGGGCTGCCTGCACTGGTAGATTTACTGCGTGCTGGTTCCTGCTCCCCCAGTTGTTTGTGCCTCTCACATTAAATATCCCCAGAAGAAAAAAGATGGAAAGACTTCATTGCTAGCAATTTTAAATACTTTTGCATCTGGCTACATTACTGGTGTTTAGGACTGCAAACTCTTAAGAGTAGCCCTAGGTGGGAAGAATTTTGTACCAAATTACTTCTGTCCCTGTGGATTAAATGTATAACCTGAAGCAAAATTTGAGCCTGGGTGTACAGAGAGAGGTTCTTAGTTGCCTGACAGCCTGCAATTTCCCCTTTTGCTAGTAATTTTCAAAGTATGGGAAAATGAGGTCTCTAGTGGCAGCACCAGCATTTTAGATGGAGGAAGTGTAAAGCAGCGGTTAGTTGTTAGACTAATACAGTATCTGATCTGTGAGACACTTTCTAATAAGCAGAAGATCTAAGGGTACAGCTGAGCAAGTCTTCGCTTGGCAGCACATGCCTGGAGGCTTGAGCTCTTGGTAACCTGTAGACAGGTGGTTAACCTATTGCAGGGGTAATATAAACTCTGACCAGTGATATGGATGAAGGATGTAGGAAATGCCCAGTGGAGTACTGCTGAATGGATTTAAAGTCCTTAGAAAACTCCCCATGCTCTGTCCCAAACTCCCAAGTACATTCGCGTAAAAAGCATCAGTACCTGGAGACAAGTGTGCTAACTCTTGAAGGCTAGAACATAAACTGAAATATATTTAAATACAGTATTAGAACGAATAACCTAAAGATTACCATGGTGTATCATAGCCCCGAGTACACATGCTGTTTGCCGGTGTGTCTTCTGCCAACTAGGATAATAGTTGCTTTATCTCCAGTTTTTTGCAGCAGGAGCAATAACATCTGAAAGAAGCCAACTACTGGTAGTAAGCTGGGGGATAATTCAGAGTTTAGCTTAAGGCTCCCTCTGGAGTCAAAGGAGAGAGATCGGTGCCTCCAAGGAGGGATTCAGAGCGGGGACCTGAGTGGCTTTGGGGACCTCTGCCTAGATAAAAACCAGGGAGGTGTTGCTCTCCCTACATCTCGCTGGAGGTATGCCAGTGCAGGAGCAAACTTGGCCTGAGCAGCCACTTTCTGTGTTTTCACTTCTTTCCAGGGGAAAATAAAACCTGCTAATCTAAAACAGGCTGCAGTGCTGGGACAAAGGCATACCGTATAGCACATTGCAAAGGTAAGGGACATTGTCCAAATACAGTGCTTGCTTAAGCATTACCTAAAGTTCAGTTAATTAGGCAATGATTTAAACCCTGGCTGATTTTAGGGGTAGTAGTTTTTCTTTCTGTACTATTATATACCCCATTCATATGGTTTTAGTTTTCAAGTATGACAAGTGATGCTGTGTGTTGGGTAAGCTGCCAAAGGGTGTGGGTTTTCAGAAGGTGTATGTCTAAGTCCACAAATCAAGCCTTCACAAGCTATAAGAACCACATAAATTAAAGATCAAAAATCTGAAAAAAATTTAGAAAAGCTCAGACCCTGTATTTGGAGGAGTTTGAAGGCCCTTAGGAGAGATACTTTGTTCAAAAACAGTTCAAAGAAGTCTTGGGATTCTCAGTGTTTTCAGTTTAGTTTTCAGCTGTCTGTTGTACTTCTATTAGCAGGTAGCTTTTGCTGTTGTGACAGTTGTGTTTATAAAACCAACATCTGTGGAAATAGTCTTGATATTAATAGGACCATATTTATTTAGGGTAAACAACCAATCATTTCTACTAGAACCTGAACTATTTTAATATAATGAGTAGTACTTAAGCAATCAATTGATAATGTTTTTCCATACATCAGCTCCAAAATACACAAAGAAATAAATCTCTTACAGATATTCCCAATCACAAAACTCAGGTTGGTACATCATTAATTTTTCCTACTCTACAATATGGGCTAGACTGGAATAAATACTTATGATCTGGGAAGCATTGCTAAAAGTGACCGGAAATATGCTGAAATCAGAGGGAGCCTTTCTGTTGACTTGAAAGGCCTTACAATCACATCTACAGTGCTGAATATTTTATCTGCTCCTAAAAGTTGTGACATATCATTAGCTACTATGAGATTTCTTGGCTATGACCTTAGTGGCATGATGGAGATGTGATGGGATGGCTCCTATGACTGGAGTGTTGGAATGGGAGGACACAGGGTCTTTCGGACAGACAGGCAGGGGAGACGAGGAGGGGGTGTCACCCTCCATGTCAGTGACCAGCTGGAGTGCGCGGAGCTCTGCCTGGGGATGGGTGAGGAGCCAACTGAGAGCTTATGGGTCGGGATTAAAGGGAGGGCAGGGACAGGTGACATTATAGTGGGGTCTGCTACAGGCCACCCGACCAGGAAGACCAAGCAGATGAGGCTCTTTATAGGCAGACAGGAGCAGCCTCACATTCACAAGCCCTGGTCCTCATGGGAGACTTCAACCACTCCAATATCTGTTGGAGGGACAGCAGAGCAGGGTTTAAGCAATCCAGGAGGTTCCTGGAATA